>NC_064614.1:1235233497-1235536856 GCF_023898315.1 Schistocerca nitens | reverse complement strand
TCCAGGGCGACCTTTCAGGATCAAACCTTCACAAGCTGCAATCGTCAGGTCGCACACCTCACGGAAGTCATTCTCGCTGCTGCTGAATATTCCATCCCTCACCCTACTTCTTCTCCACGTCGCGTACCGGTCCCCTGGTGGACCGCAGCATGTAGCGACGCTTTACGTGTTCGTCGACGTGCTTTACGCACCTTTAAACGCCACCCTACAGTGGCGAATTGTATCAATTATAAACGATTACGTGCACAGTGTCGTCGTATTATTATTAAAGAAAGCAAGAAAGCCAGCTGGGCTGCTTTCACAAGCACCTTCAACAGTTTTACTCCTTCTTCTGTTGTCTGGGGTAGCCTGCGCCGGCTATCTGGCACTAAGGTCCACTCACCAGTTTCTGGCTTGACGGTCGCGAATGACGTCCTTGTGGCCCCTGAGGATGTCTCCAATGCCTTCGGCCGCTTTTTCGCCGAGGTTTCGAGCTCCGCTCATTACCACCCTGCCTTCCTCCCCCGCAAACAGGCGGAGGAGGCTAGGACACCTAACTTCCGCTCCTCGAATCGTGAAAGTTATAATGCCCCATTCACCATGCGGGAACTCGAAAACGCACTTGGCCGATCACGGTCCTCCGCTCCAGGGCCTGATTCTATTCATATTCAGATGCTGAAGAACCTTTCTCCTGCGGGTAAAGGTTTTCTTCTTCGTACTTACAATCGCATCTGGATTGAGGGACATGTTCCCGCATGCTGGCGCGAGTCTATTGTTGTCCCGATTCCTAAGCCGGGGAAGGACAAGCACTTGCCTTCCAGTTATCGACCCATCTCGCTTACCAGCTGTGTCTGTAAAGTGATGGAGCGAATGGTTAACTCTCGATTGGTTTGGCTGCTCGAGTCTCGACGCCTCCTTACCAATGTACAATGTGGATTTCGTAGGCGCCTCTCTGCTGTTGACCATCTGGTTACCTTGTCGACCTTCATTATGAATAACTTCTTGCGGAAGCGCCCGACCGCGGCTGTGTTCCTTGATTTGGAGAAGGCTTACGACACCTGTTGGAGGGCGGGCATTCTCCGCACCATGCATACATGGGGCCTTCGCGGTCGCCTCCCTCTTTTTATTCGTTCCTTTTTAATGGATAGACAGTTCAGGGTACGTGTGGGTTCTGTCCTGTCAGACACCTTTCGCCAGGAGAATGGGGTGCCACAGGGCTCAGTTTTGAGCGTCGCTCTCTTCGCCATCGCGATCAATCCAATAATGGATTGCCTCCCAGCCGATGTATCAGGCTCCCTTTTCGTGGACGATTTTACCATCTACTGCAGCGCGCAGTGTACACGTGTCCTGGAGCGCTGTCTTCAGCGTTCTCTTGACCGTCTTTACTCGTGGAGTGTCGCCAATGGCTTCCGTTTTTCTGCCGAGAAGACGGTCTGTATTAACTTCTGGCGCTACAAAGAGTTTCTCCCACCGTCCTTACGACTCGGTCCCGTTGCTCTCCCAATCGTGGAGACAACAAAATTTTTAGGTCTTACATTTGACAGGGAACTTAGCTGGTCTCCACATGTGTCATATTTGGCTGCCCGTTGTACCCGTTCTTTAAATGTCCTCCGTGTTCTCAGTGGTATGTCGTGGGGAGCGGATCGAACCGTCCTGCTTCGTCTATATCGGTCGATCGTCCGCTCCAAGCTGGATTATGGGAGCTTCGTATACTCCTCTGCACGGCCATCCATCTTACGCCGCCTAAACTCCATACAACATCGGGGTTTACGACTTGCGATCGGAGCGTTTTATACTAGTCCCGTCGAGAGTCTTCATGCTGACGCTGGCGAATTGCCACTCACCTACCGGCGCGATATACTGCTTTGTCGGTATGCCTGTCGGCTACTGTCAATGCCCGACCACCCGTCTTATCGTTCCTTTTTTGACGACTCTCTCGACCGTCAATACGGGTTGTATGTCTCTGCCCTGCTACCCCCTGGAGTTCGCTTTCGTCGCCTCCTTCAACACCTTAATTTTTCACTCCCTGCAACCTTTCGAGTGGGCGAGAGCCACACGCCACCTTGGCTCCAGGCTCAGGTCCGCGTTCACCTTGACCTCAGCTCGCTCCCAAAAGAGGCTACCCCCGGTACGGTCTACCACTCCCTTTTTGTTGAACTTCGTTCGAAGTTCATCAATATGACCTTCATTTATACAGATGGCTCAAAGACCAATGACGGGGTCGGGTGTTCCTTTATTGTCGGGGCACAAAGTTTCAAATACCGGCTCCATGGCCATTGTTCGGTCTTCACAGCTGAGCTCTTTGCCCTCTACCAGGCTGTTCTTTACATCTGCCGCCACCGACATTCTGCTTATGTCATCTGCTCCGATTCCCTGAGCGCCATCCAGAGCCTCAGTGATCCGTATCCGGTTCACCCTTTCGTGCACCGGATCCAACGCTCTCTTCAGCAGCTGGTGGACGTCGGTTCTCCAGTTAGCTTTATGTGGGTCCCTGGCCATGTCGGTATCCCTGGGAACGAAGCTGCAGATGCCGCGGCCAAGGCTGCGGTCCTCCAGCCTCGGACAGCTTCTTGTTGTGTCCCTTCGTCAGATTGTAGCAGGGTAATTTGTCGGCGCATTTTATCGCTGTGGCATGCCGATTGGGCTGCACTTACAGACAACAAGCTTCGGGCCTTGAAACCTCTTCCCGCGGCTTGGACGTCGTCCTCCCGCCCTTCTCGGCGGGAGGAGGTCGTTTTGGCCCGGTTACGCATTGGACACTGCCGGTTCAGCCATCGCCATTTGCTGACGGCTGCGCCGGCGCCGTTCTGCCCATGTGGGCAATTGCTGACGGTCCGCCACATTTTAATGTCCTGTCCGGATTTTAAGACACTGCGTCTAGATCTTAACCTGCCATGTACTCTAGATGCCATTTTAGCGGATGACCCACGAGCAGCTGCTCGCGTTCTTCGTTTTATCAATTTGACAAACCTCTCTAAGGACATTTGATGATGCTGTTTTTTAATCCTTTGCCTGTCAGTCTGTCTTTTATCGTGTTTTCCCTTTTAGTTGTTGTTTTAAACTTGTGCCTCGCGGTGCATTCTTAACGTAGTCAGGGCGCTAATGACCATTGAAGTTGTGTGCCCTAAAACCACAAAAAAAAAAAAAAAAAAAAAAAACAAAAAGAAAAAAAGGCCCGCACGTTCACCGGATCTGACGTTCCTGGGTTTCTTTCCCTGGTGAAGTTGAAGGATATTTGCTATCGCGATCCACCGACAACGCCTGACAACATGCGTCAGCGCATTGTCAATGAATGTGCGAACATTATGGAAGGCAAACTACTCGCTGTTGAGAGGAATGTCGTTACACGTATTGCCAAATGCATTGAGGTTGACGGACATCATTTCGAGCATTTATTGCATTAATATGGTATTTACAGGTAATCACGCTGTAACAGCATGCGTTCTCAGAAATAATAAGTTCACAAAGGTACATTTATCACATTGGAACAATCGAAATAAAATGTTCAAACGTACCTACGTTCTGTATTTTAATTTTAAAAACCTACCTGTTACTAACTGTTCGTCTAAAATTGTGAGCCATGTGTTTGTGACTATAACAGCGCCATCTATCACAAAGTGAAAAAGGTGGTCCCATTAAAACATTCATATTTGTTTACGTACTACACGAATATGTAATAAAAGATGGGGGTTCCTATTATAGAAAACGCAGTTGATATCCTTTTGATCTATGGCAGCGTCATCTAGCGGGCCAACCATAGCGCCATCTGCTTTCCCCCTTCAAGCTAGACAAGTTTCGTTCTTTGTAGTTTTTTCGTTTGACGCTTATTTCGTGAGATATTTGGCCCGGTCACGATCAGTGGACCACACTGAATATAAAAGTAACAACTGAGGTGTTTGGACTGTCTGAGGAACAGGCCAGGTCCAACAGAACCAAAATTTTAGTGCAGCTGGAAGAAATGTTCAGATGTGTCTGATTTCCTAAGAGACCAAACTGCTTAGGTCATCGGTCCATAGACTTACACACTACTTAAACTAAGTTATGCTAAGAACAACACACACCACACACACACCACACACACACACACACACACACACACACACAAGCCCGAGGGAGGACTCGAACCTCCGGCGGAAACAGCCGAGCAATCCGTGACTTGGCGCCTCCAACCGCGCGGCCACTCCGCGTGGCAATGCAGCTGGAGTGAAACATTCTGTAGAGGTTCTAGAAGTTCGTCTTACCAATCGTAGGACTATTGAGTCATTTGATTTGCTGTTAGAGAAATCCAAAGATTATTGTAGAAACCTAAATATGAAAGACCCAAATATCTCACGGGTAAGAAAAATACCACGAAAATTGCAACACACAGAAACACCGTCTGTTTCCAAAGAAACGTCTCAAGAACGAAAATTCTGAAGAGATTTGTTTGAAACTGTTGATCTCCTTCTGAATGAGACTGATCGATGGTTCAACCAAGAGGACCTACAGCGCACAGCTGGATATGCGGCGAACCATTACCAGGTTCAACAATAAGTTTTCTTCCAATTGACGATACGTTGCATGGTTGTCTACCAGTCGTAGCGTTAAAGTACCTTTTCAGGACATTATTCGCCTCATCATACTGATTCTGAGAGTTCGAGTATCGTCAGCTTCCTCTGAGAGGTCATTCAGCACCTCGCGACCACTTAAAACTTGCCCCAGATCAACAATGACTCAGCGAGACTCAGCCATCTACTGCTCTTCCACGTTCATCAAGACAGGGCTGTAAAAATTAATCTTATGGATGTCGTGAAACAAATCGTTTGCCGAATTGTCGAGATAAAAACTACATTTGGAAATAGTTTTTATTTAGACTAAAAAATTTTATGTACAGAATAATGCCATCTCTTTCAAACAAATTATGTTTCTCTTTTTTTCCATTAAGATGTACAGTGTTTGTAAAATAGTAATAGCAACAAATGTTTTCTTTCTGGTGTATTTATATTACAGTCTACAGTAAATATGAACTTTTCGGAAAAGGCATCAAAACAGACCAATGTCTCCTCAGATAAATGATGTCTTTTTAAAAATTAAGACAACGAATTTATTTTCAAGATCATCACCCATAAAATTGGGTCCATGTTAGTATTAATGGGCTGTTTCTCTGTGTAGAACAACTTAAGCGCTGATAACCTAATACACCGTCTCATCCTAAGAGCATGCGTGTATTCTTAACGGTTTTGCTGAAATACGATATCAGTAAATGGATTTGCTCACTGCCCCTCCTCTTCTCTAAAGGAATAGTTGGTAGCCACTGCTGGAAATGAAGGAAACGTGGAATGGGGAACTGATGGAGACTAATATCAGGACTGAAAACTAAAGAACAAAAGAAGATACCTTCGATGGTTGGTAAATAGCCACATCTCCCTATTTTAGTCTTTTCATTCGGTTTCACCCTACCAAGCTGGGCTACATCTGTTGCAAGTACTAAGCACATTCGCCCTGCCAGCTGTAACCCAATCTCCTTGTACCAACTTCACACTCACTATCGATTAAAACTCAGGTAACACGCCAGCCGTATCTACATCGCGAAAGCGCAGGCGCCGCTCCTAACTACGTATGACGTCACAGCGGCGCGAGATGCAGCAACAGCCGGCCAAGGCTGCAGCGCAGTTGAGTCGCCATCCAAATTTGGGCAACGCCTCAAGTAGGTCGCAACCAGTGGCGGCGCCACTGTCGCAGCGCCGGTAGCACGTAGGGAGGCATTTCCGTCGCTTTCTGCCGAAATTCCAGGAAACAGCTTGTAAGGTAGAGACAAAGTGGCTGGGGGCAGGGGACGGACATGGGGCACGTGGAGAAAGTGAGATTTCTCCAGGCCGGTGCGACCTGTAGCAAAGTGATTCCTCTCTCTCTCTCGTTGGCCCAGCTTCTTTGACCGGCTGTCGACAAGGTGTGGGCGTTAACGGGCACCGCTTTGAACCCGACCGACGGCAGCCAGTTACTCAAACAGCGTGCGCGCATTAATCACTTTCGACAGCAGCCGTTAAGTAGAAAATTAGACACGAACATACGTGCCAAGCCATCACGTCGCGTCTAATGGAGGCTAATCACCAGGCGGCGACCCATAAGACAGCAGGTTTCGCCTTTTTCGCACCCTAATTGGCAGATAATCACTGTTATGCTGCAATTTTCGCCTGCAGCGAAGTTTAGATGCTGCCGGGAAAGGCCTCAGTGCTAAACGCTTAGTTCTGCAGGCAGTAAACAAAACTGCACCGCCTTCGCTTCCCCCTAAAAGTACTTTCCTTAGGTCTTTTCTATGCAGACTTAGCAGATTTTATAATTTTGTAAGTAAGCTTAACATAAATCTAGCATTATTGCTCCTACAATGTTATTAATCAGCAACCGACGGTTTACTTTCGATTTCTGTCTTGTTTACAATGTGGATCGTACCAAAAGAAAATTTGAAAACAGCAAAAGTGCTGGCTGGAGGAGCAAGTAAATTACAGTCCCCTCTAAATTTTTGTTTACTTTCCCATCGTCGCGTCTCGCTCCAGTCCACAGTGTGACAGAAATCGGTAGGTTTCGGTCAAATTGCATACGAGGCCTGTTCAAAAATTTCCGGAACTTTGTCCAGAAAATTTTTCTACGCTTGCCTTTTATTCACTGTGCGTGGTCTTCTACGAAATACTCTCCTCCACAACTGATACACCGCACCCAACGCCGTTTTCACTTCCGAGGGCAGTCCTGGTACCCCTCTTGCTGGATGGCGCGAAACGCCGTCTGCTAATATTCTTTTAACTCATCCATCGTTACCAATCTTCGTCCTTTCAAAGGGCTTTCAATTTTGGAAATAAAAACACGTTTGCTGGGGCCAAGTCTGGGGAGTACGGAGGATGAGTCAGCACAATGATTTCGGTTTTTTTTTTTTTGTGCAAGTCACGCACCAACAGGGATGATTGTGTGGGTGCGTTATAGTGATGAAAGAGCCATGAATTGTTTCGCTACGTTTCAGGCCATTTTATTCTCACATTTTCTCGCAGGCGTCGCAACAAGTCCCGATAATACCGTCGATTAACTGAGTTTGAAGGATTATTTCAGCGTGAATTCGTGCGATGGGGCAAAGAAAACTATCAGCGTGGCTTTCACATTTGACACGACCTGACGAGCGGTTTTGGTCTTGGAGAACCTTTCTCAATATCATAACCGTAGACCCACGTCTCATCGCCAGTTATTATTCTCTTAAGGAACATCTCGTTCTCATCTGCGTGATCCAGATGCTCTTCACAAATTGCGTGGCGAACGTCTTTCATGAGTTGAGTCACGAGTCGTGGGACGAACTTGACGGCAACACGATGCATTCCAAGATGCTATGTCAAGATTTCATGATATCATGCAACTGCAATGTTACGTTCTTCTGCAGTCTTCGATTGCCACACACAATTTCGTTGAAGTTCCTGATACGAGCGGCGTCGGTAGACGCCGAAGCGCGTCCTGAACAAGGATCATCTTTGTATTCCGTCCGGTCATTTTTGAACCGTGTGAACCATTCGTAACACCGAGTACGGCTTAAGCACTCATCACCGTAGGATTCCTGCATTATTTGGTGTTTCTCTGTAAAAGTTTTCTTGAGTTTCATGCAAAATTTAATGCAGACGCATTGCACCTCTCACTCTGCCACCTACAAATTCGCAAACTGCTCGACACAACGTTCTATTCAATACAGCACTGAACAATAAGTAACAGACAAATAACAATGAAACTTTCGGCAGTTGCACATTGAACACAGGCGTTTGCAGGGATGCTAACCGCATTTCGCTGCAACGCACCACTGGCGCGAAATTACGAACGTTCCTCAATTTTTCGAACATACCTCGTACATGCTGTAACATCTGCTCGCCGGGCTCTGAGGTCCTGGGGTCCTTTATTTATTTATTTATTTTTTTTTTTTTTTGGTCATCAGTCTACTGACTGGTTTGATGCGGCCCGCCACGAATTCCTTTCCTGTGCTAACCTCTTCATCTCAGAGTAGTACTTGCAACCTACGTCCTCAATTATTTGCTTGACGTATTCCAATCTCTGTCTTCCTCTACAGTTTTTGCCCTCTACAGCTCCCTCTGGTACCATGGAAGTCATTCCCTCATGTCTTAGCAGATGTCCTATCATCCTGTCCCTTCTCCTTATCAGTGTTTTCCACATATTCCTTTCCTCTACGATTCTGCGTAGAACCTCCTCATTCCTTACCTTATCAGTCCACCTAATTTTCAACATTCGTCTATAGCACCACATCTCAAATGCTTCGATTCTCTTCTGTTCCGGTTTTCCCACAGTCCATGTTTCACTACCATACAATGCTGTACTCCAGACGTACATCCTCAGAAATTTCTTCCTCAAATTAAGGCCGGATTTGATATTAGTAGACTTCTCTTGACCAGAAATGCCTTTTTTTGCCATAGCGAGTCTGCTTTTGATGTCCTCTTGCTCCGTCCGTCATTGGTTATTTTACTGCCTAGGTAGCAGAATTCCGTAACTTCATTGACTTCGTGACCATCAATCCTGATGTTAAGTTTCTCGCTGTTCTCATTTCTACTACTTCTCATTACCTTCGTCTTTCTCCGATTTACTCTCAAACCATACTGTGTACTCATTAGACTGTTCATTCCGTTCAGCAGATCATTTAATTCTTCTTCACTTTCACTCAGGATAGCAATGTCATCAGCGAATCGTATCATTGATATCCTTTCACCTTGTATTTTAATTCCACTCCTGAACCTTTCTTTTATTTCCATCATTGCTTCCTCGATGTACAGATTGAAGAGTAGGGGCAAAAGGCTACAGCCTTGTCTTACACCCTTCTTAATACGAGCACTTCGTTCTTGATCGTCCACTCTTATTATTCCCTCTTGGTTGTTTTACATATTGTATATGACCCATCTCTCCCTATAGCTTACCCCTACTTTTTGTTCTGAATCTCGAACAGCTTGCACCATTTTATATTGTCGAACGCTTTTTCCAGGTCGACAAATCCTATGAAAGTGTCTTGATTTTTCTTTAGCCTTGCTTCCATTATTAGCTGTAACGTCAGAATTGCCTCTCTCGTCCCTTTATTTTTCCTAAAGCCAAACTGATCGTCACCTAGCGCATTCTCAATTTTCTTTTCCATTCTTCTGTATATTATTCTTGTAAGCAGCTTCGACGCATGAGCTGTTAAGCTGATTGTGCGATAATTCTCGCACTTGTCAGCTCTTGCCGTCTTTGGAATTGTGTGGATGACGCTTTTCCGAAAGTCAGATGGTATGTCGCCAGACTCATATATTCTACACACCAACGTGAATAGTCGTTTTGTTGCCACTTCCCCCAATGATTTTAGAAATTCTGATGAATGTTATCTATCCCTTCTGCCTTATTTGACCGTTAGTCCTCCAAAGCTCTTTTAAATTCCGATTGTAATACTGGATCCCCTATCTCTTCTAAATCGACTCCTGTTTCTTCTTCTATCACATCAGACAAATCTTCACCCTCGTAGAGGCTTTCAATGTATTCTTTCCACCTATCTGCTCTCTCCTCTGCATTTAACAGTGGAATTCCCGTTGCACTCTTAATGTTACCACCGTTGCTTTTAATGTCACCAAAGGTTGTTTTGACTTTCCTGTATGCTGAGTCTGTCCTTCCGACAATCATATCTTTTTCGATGTCTTCACATTTTTCCTGCAGCCATTTCGTCTTAGCTTCCCTGCACTTCCTATTTATTTCATTCCTCAGCGACTTGTATTTCTGTATTCCTGATTTTCCCGGAACATGTTTGTACTCCCTCCTTTCATCAATCAACTGAAGTATTTCTTCTGTTACCCATGGTTTCTTCGCAGCTACCTTCTTTGTACCTATGTTTTCCTTCCCAACTTCTGTGATGGCCCTTTTTAGAGATGTACATTCCTCTTCAACTGTAGTGCCTACTGCGCTATTCCTTATTGCTGTATCTGTAGCGTTAGAGAACTTCAAACGTATCTCGTCATTCCTTAGTACTTCCGTATCCCACTTCTTTGCGTATTGATTCTTCCTGACTAATGTCTTGAACTTCTGCCTACTCTTCATCACTACTATATTGTGATCTGAGTCTATATCTGCTCCTGGGTACGCCTTACAATCCAGTATCTGATTTCGGAATCTCTGTCTGACCATGATGTAATCTAATTGAAATCTTCCCGTATCTCCTGGCCTTTTCCAAGTATACCCCCTCCTCTTGTGATTCTTGAACAGGGTATTCGCTATTACTAGCTGAAACTTGTTACAGAACTCAATTAGTCTTTCCCCTCTTTCGTTCCTCGTCCCAAGCCCATATTCCTACAATACTGTAGCGAAGTACCAACGAGACCACCATCGTTGAACACGAGCGAGCTGCGTAGACGGCAGCTGCGTGAGCCTAGTGCACTGTTGCCACAATAAGTGTGTTACCGGCAGACGCCTTTTCCGTGGACACGGTGTTGGGGCCTGATGTATTCCTCTCCAGAATACGATCGTCTTTGCTGCACCCGTATCTTCGACAAGTTTGGAGGAGCCATGACAAGAAAGAATGCGAAGTTTAATGTGCTTGTTTCACTCGCAGCAGTTTAACCAGATCTTAGGTTCCTGCCTCACTATGTACTCGGAAATGACAACATTTATTGGAAACAGCCAAATATTTACTTAATCCTTCATTTTCTCATGAGAAGGAAATGTAAACAACATCGAATATAGCTGAATATACTTCATAACAAAGTCTCAGAAAGCGTCTGAAATGCTATGACTAAAGAAATATTAACTTTTAGCGTGACGGGAACCTCCTTCCGTCAACTCTGCAATCCACTTCGTTATACACTACGCTACAGCAAAGACATGTATTTATCGTCTTTTGTGTTGGTTATCACAGTACCTCTTTAACGCCTATATCATCGATACTTTATTAATTGATCACAAATACCCTTACGATTAAACGTCAATCTTCAATACGCCGTTGTCTTGAAACAGCATTCCATTACTCGTCGGCGCCTCTGAAACTGCCTTAGCACACAAGGCAATACGACTAGGCTGGCCAGATTTCAAAGAGAAAAAAAGTGTGACACTTTTGTTTATACCTACCTTCAGTACTACACTTACGCTTATATTTCTTGTCAATTATCGTGATATTTTGAAATCGATAATACGTCTATGAGACGCAGCAGCCGAAAAACCGTGGCAAGAATATATCTTCATTTTGTGAATTGACAAGAAAAATGTAGATATATTACACATAAATAAAATCCTTTTTTTCAGAAATAAAAAGGACTGATATGTACTTTGTTACTGTAATAGCCGGGATATATTTTCAGTAATGTTGAGCCACTTTCTAGATATTTCGGTACAGTTTTTCGCATTTACAAACTGTGTAATTTTACTAATCAGTAATCAGATACAAATTATACATTTCATTATAAAATTATGATTTCAGTTGACTGCAGACTGTTAGGGCAAGCTTAGCATACGTACCAAACAATATTCAATGAGTACTGTTAACACATGTCACATCACTAATATTCTTCACAAGATTAACTTCCATATGGCTGCAGTCCATTTAGGAAAATGTTTTAAGTGCTTCTCCTTTATACCTCCTTTGGTTTTATTGTCTTGAGGGCCATAAAGTGGGAGGCGCGCCAAGTTAGAGGAGGGCGTGGGTTAATAACTGCTTCTCTTTTCAACATCTTTCTTCAGGCATAAGGCGAGTTAAATCAAATGGGGTAGGCTTCTACAAGGCGTACATAAAGTGCGGGAACACTTTCAATTATTTATTGCACAACAGCTAAACATTGTACAGATGTCATACGTATTGCATTTTGAAGAAACTCCGAAAGGTTCTTTTTCTGCGTAGACATTCGTTATGCAAACCATGAGTGACCCGGCAGACGTCAATACGATACTCGAATTCTTGCCATACCCGTCCCAGCGTCGACTGTGACAAGCGCTTCTGCAACATGACGTGGTAGAGGCGGTACGTACACCAGATCTTTAATGTGTCCCCACAGAAAAGGGTCGCACAGAGTGAGATCTGGTGATCGGGGAGGCCATTACATGAAACAGCTGTCCCCTCCTGTAGCACGGCCGATCCATCGATGCGACAGGTCAGGTACCCTCTAACATTCTGCGTGGTGTCTGTTTGTTCTATATCGTGTCTACCTACCACTTTCGCGCAACGACGCTCTGAGCGTGTTTTTTAGGGAATTCACTAGTTTGAACCTGGGACCTGTTGCTGGTAAGGAGACGCCAGACCACACATGACATGTAGAGTTCAGAAGAGTTCAGTGAGACTAGCGATGATATAATCAAATCCTTAATGATTTCAGCGTCAGCTCCACTGCACTCCCTGTAAAAGAATCTTAATACTAACTAAATTTAGTGGAAGGGGTTCAAGGCTTTGCTATTTTTAGTTAGCTGGTAAAATAACGTCGAAAAAGCAGTTAAGTTTTCCATTGGAATTTTTATTCTATTGATAAAAGGAAATATTTTAATACAGGATGATAAAAACCAACTGCGTTCAACAAAAATGTGAACGAATATTCCCTGAGTGGGTTTCCAAGTTCTACAATGTATCGAAGGATGACCTATGCCATATCATATCTATAATCTAGATTTAAATTAAGTTTCACAAAAGAGAAAATTATCAAAATGGTCTACAGTGACCCTCAATTATCTTTAATTACTTATCTAACTTGTCGTAAATTACAGTGGCTGATGTGGCTTCTCCATAATTATATAACAGAAAAATCATCGCGTTTCAGATTTTAACTTACGTAGCAAATGTGAATACCATGAGCTTCAATTGACGATCGACACTAGTATTACGTAAAAAGGGGATGTAACAGTTGAGACTTCTGCAGTTATGAGTGAAGCCTTATGCACTCAAAAATGCGGCATCGCGTGCGTTCATTACCTTGTCGGTGTTCGTCAGGGGGCGGCGGCCGGCGCAGCACCATACAGCTCGCTGTCTCTGAAGCAACCCTCTCCTAACTTCTCCTTACTACCATTTACCGAAGTTGGTTAAAAAAAAAAAAGCTATCTGGCTATGTTTTCATCTGACCAATCAGGGTCTCAATGTTAACCTTAAGCTCCGCCTACAAAAATTCTGTCTATCCAATCAGAAACATTATACTTTTCGTGGTTGGGCAATGTTTTTAACGTTTGCAACGTAACAGAGACGCGAAAAAGTCTCACGCTAAAACTTGCAGCTGGTGTGGTCCTTTTAGTGTTATCGTAAGATCTATACTGTTCTTCTGGAGGGCTCTAGCTTTTAACATGGGCTGGGGGGTGGTCCTGTTGGTTAGCTGGTGACGTGGGTGTCCGTCCCTTATCGTAGGGCCTTCTAGCTTAACACGGTTGTGCTCTCGGCTTCTGTTCTCGTTTCTCCCCTCGGAACTGCGCCTGTCTCACGGTGGGAAGGTATGACATGCATTTAGGCGTTCTTGTGTTAGTCTGTGGTATTCCATTTGCTGACTCGTTACTCGTATTACTTTGATTAATTTAATGTCAGGATTTATTCGGAGCTATGTGACATACTGCCGTATTTGCTTATCATGTCAGGGTTTTCATGGAAGGTGTTGGATTTGCCTGACACCTTACAACCCATTAACTTTCATGGACAGCAACTGTCGCAGGACTCTTCACATTGTCATTGGAGCCATTTCGAGCTCACTGGATGCACGACGCACCGATTTCTTTGGACTCTTATGAATGTCTCTCGTAAGCGCTCCACATTCACTTCACTCACACTGGGACGTCCGCTTCTCTTTGCCGGGTACAAGCAACCCTGTCGTAATGAATTTGTTGTGCTAGTGGTAAATGGCCTTTTTCGTTGGTGGCTTCTTACCGTACTTGGAGTTCGACAAAAACAAGTGTACTACAGCTGTTCAACGGATGTTTAGAACCAACACACAGAAAGCTCGCTCCGCACCAGAATTCGCCATGTTTGCGACTAGCGCTGACTATCGGCAAATTATCAAATTACACTGTGGCGGCATACATGAAAAAAATCTTTCACGGTTTCTCTTCAAAATGACATCTGTACAATGTTTGGTCCTTGAGCAATAAATAATTGAGGGTGTTCCTGGACTTTATGTAAACCCTGTATATTGTGAAAATATACATTTCTATAATGTTGTTCTCCTAGGAGACTTTTTTTCACAAATATTTAATTAAATGAGAAATATTAGTGCAGACATTTTGTTACTCGAAGAAAAACGGAGACAATTACGCGTCTCGGATGATTTCGTCGGGACACCGGGACATTTGTGTGAAAATCGGTACTGTCTCTGTAAAACCGGGAGTCAGCCTAAATATGGCGCCTCCAGAGTTGTCGAAGATGAGTACAACGAAGACCATCAGTGGAAATATACTCCTCTTTATGAGAGGAATGCATAAGGACCCGTTGTCTACTATTCCGTATCACTAGTTTGTTCATGATGCTATTTGTGGGCTCGCCGGTGTGGCTAAGCGGATCTAAGCACTTCAGTCTGGAACCGCGCGACCGCTTCGGTCGCAAGTTCGATTCCTGCCTCGGACATGGATGTTTGTGATGTCCTTAGGTTAGTTAGGTTTAAGTAGTTCTAAGTTCTAGGGGACTGATGACCTCAGATGTTAAGTCCCATAGTGCTCAGAGCCATTTGAACCATTCGAGGTATTTGTGGACCGAATGGTCCGTGATAACAGCGTGCGTTTACAGTGGCGGGGCGAGGTAGGTTTCTTCTCGTAAACAGAAGACAGAAACACGAGGGGTTGTAAAAGCCACGTACCTGTCCTGATATGGTCTTCAATCAGCTTTTGTTCCAGCGCTGCTGTTACTGCACCCTTGGCGGGGGCCTATTTCGCTACCCCATCTGTATAGCCCTGACTGGAAGATCTCAGTGTACCCAAAGAAAAAGCAGTTTATTTAATTGTGATACTATGAATGTGGTAAGTGAATTAAATTACGGAGCATGGTTTTGCCATTCTCACTTTTTTATTTGTAGTTCTCAACTGTTAGACATCTAGACTCAGACGCTCCCTCATACCGTAAAGGATTTTCTGACACCTCTGTCATTTCCGCCGCCTTCCATGTTCCGTTGGCGAATGAAGCGGGGCAAGAACTACTGTCGGTATGCTTCCGTATGAGCTCTTAATCTGTCTGACGTTCCACACATGTTCATTTACGACAGATGTGTGGGAGTAAGTAAATGTGTTGGCCGCCTCTTCTTGGAACGTATGCTCTCTACATTAGCAGGCTCTACGAGAGAGCAGTAGTGCATCATTGAGAGGTTTGCTGTTAGTTTCATGAACATCTTCGTAACACTCTCAGGCTAGAAAAAACTACTCTGTGGCGAAATAAGCCGCTCTTGTATGGATCCTCTTCATCTTACTCCTAGATGGTTTGCTATTTATGCTATTGACAGTGATTGCTGGCAGCAATGGTTGTTTCGCTGTCTCTGAGCAACACTCTTGTTTCCAGAATGAGATTTTCACTCTGCAGTTGTGTGTGCGCTGATATGAAACTTCCTGGCAGATTAAAAACTGTGTGCCGTACCGAGACTCGAATTCGGGACCTTTGCCTTTCGCAGGTAAGTGCTCACCATCTTTTTTAAATTTATTATTTTTTTTTTTGGGAACAGGAAGGCAGGGTAAACAAACAATCTTTATTTGTACAATTGTGCTGTCCTAGGGATAAGAAAAGTACCTAGACGGCAAAAACAATTTGGAAACCATAAAAACAACGCAAAGGCCGCCCTCTTTTGTAACATGAATAAAGTAAATGACAATCCTAGTCACGGGCGGGAGTGAAAATGAAATTATCATCTGCATCACAATCCCTGCAGCACGCGGTGTCGCATCATAAATCTGGCAGAAAGCCATATAATCTCGACCATTTCTGCCATTGTGGGCGGCATGTATTTCTCCTGCTTCGACCATTCGAAGGACCATTATCTGAGTTGATTTCTGTGTTTACCATCGTTGTGTGTGTGTTTGTTTTTTTTCTTTTCACGTTAACATAATCCAGTCATAACTGGCGCCAACAAGTAGGGACCAGTTTTCTTCTCACTGTGCTATATGCCAATATAACTGAACCGCACAGTACTGTCTCTAGTCGTTCTGCTGCAGGAGTCTTCTCAGTCCTGGGGCACCCCAGCTGTCGGGCGGATTCTGAAAAGCACTTCCTAAAAATTTGGAAAAGTAAGTCCTGCATTTCGTATGACTCCGTATGAGCAAGTGTTATTCTTGTAAATAATCCATCACGGACTTAATATCGTACGAATACAAATATTTCGTCGCATGTCCAGCGATCCAATTGACCGCATACGTCTTTTGTTTGGGAAAAAAGGTCTTGTCCGGTAGAAAAAGTACATCCGACGTGATTTCTGTGTAGTTAGTGCGCCGAAGGAAGGCCAGTATTCGATGCGTCAGCATCCAGACGTCCCCCGCTGCGCCACACACTAAACCATGTTCTTCCGTTGCTAACAGTCCACAGTTTGTGCAAAGAGGAGAATCGACCATATGAATTGTATGTTACAAGTTTACGGTTTATAAGAATATACCACATCGATCGCGCTGCTGTTGACAGTAAAGGAGTATGCACTGCACACCAAATGTGGTTCCACGTTCTCGACGGGTATTTGAATTCCATTATGTTGCGGCCATGGTGGTCCATCAAGCACCTATAGATCTCCCGACTCGTGGGTATTCTCGTCGAAGGTACTTTCAGACGAACATAACTATAATCAACAAGAAATGAGGCAATGTGTGCAAAAGAAGGCGAAATATTGCCCACCGCTATCGGGGGTTCGTACGAAGGCGGAACAAGTACTTCTATCAGAGCTGACGTTATGGTATGCTTTCGTTGTTGCCAATTCCGTATCATCGCTCGCATGAAAAGCGCCAAAGCTTTGTTTAGCACATTTGTAAGGTTGCGGCCACTTTTCCGGAACTGTACCGTTAACGTGTCATATTTGATCTTAAATAACATCCCAGTACTAACATAGTAACCAAAGGCAGCCAAAAGGCGGTCTGCAATACCCTTCGGTATTGGTAGGATCTGCGCTAAATGGGGCAGTGGTGACGCTATGTGAACGTTGGTGTATGCCACACGTTGAATCATGTCATAGGCTCTCAGTCAGTTGTTGCGTATCGTCAGACGAACATTCTGCAGAGGCCGCCGAGAACTCACCGCCGCTGACCGCCGTACTGAACGGGTAAATGTGATCCCCAGGCATCTCAGCGATTCCACCGTCTGAAACGGTCCCGGTACGTCTTCCAGACCCCGTCCAATGTGCATAATTTTGGATTTCGTCATGTTAACGAATCAACCTGCCGCCGTCCCGTAAGAGTCTAGATGTTCAACAGCCTATCGCACTTCATGTCCTGATCTGACAAGAAGGATCACGTCGTCCGCATATGCGTGACAAACGAAAGAATTCTCATTAAGCCCTATCCCAGTAAGTGAGCGCCTCATAACACACATCAGTGGTTCAAGTGCTGAAATGAAATGTGTGACGAGGGCCTCCCGTCGGGTAGACCGTTCGCCTGGTGCAAGTCTTTCGATTTGACGCCACTTCGGCGACTTGCGCGTCAATGGGGGTGAAATGATGATGATTAGGACAACACAACACCCAGTCCCTGAGCGGAGAAAATCTCCGACCCAGCCGGGAATCGAACCCGGGCCCTTTGGTGTGACAGTCTGTCGCGCTGACCACTCAGCTACCCGGGGCGGACGTTTAAGTGCTATCGCAAACAGCATCATGGTGAGTGGGCACCCTTGTCGGACTGAGCTGTTAATGGGAATCGAGCCCGCTTCCCGACCGTTTAGAATCACCTTCGTTGTAGCCCGTCGTATTAGCCTCATAACGATGGAGATGAAAAAAGGTGGAATCGCCATTCGGCTCATGACTGACGCCAAAAACTCATGGTTTATCCTGTCGAATGCACGATCGAAGTCCACAGATATCATCGCTGCTCGCATTTTACAAGTTTTCGCAAGGGCGATAACGTCACGGTATTCACTTAATGCCGAGGAGATATTGCTTCGCACCCATAGGCAAGCCTGATCAGGGGATATTGTCCTGGATATCGCCAGCTTGTGACGGCACGCTAATAGTCGTGCAAAGATTTTATAGTCGGTGTTTAGCATAGTGAGAGGCCGATATTGATTAACACTGCGACTCCCCACCATCTTCGGGATGGGAAGAAGAAAGCCCGTCACAAAATCCGACGGTAGTCGCATGTCCGGACGCATCGCCTCACTGTATACACATCGACACCAACTGTGGCATCATCATGTCCACGAATTCTCGATAAATAACGTAATCCCATCTCGGCATGGTGATTTACGGGCCGCTCCTTTTGTGAGTGCCATCTTTATATCGTCTTCTGTGAGTGGCTCCATAAGCGCTGCCTTATCCGTCTCTGTCAATGTCGTTAGCAGATGTTGCCGTATCTCTTCCCCCACTCGATGGTCCGTCGGTATACCGGCGTATAGGTGGCGGAAATGCTCTAAAAATTCATTTGCAGTGACCTGTTGTGTTGTCAGTTCACGGTTTAGATGGCCGTTGAGCACTGTTACCAGTGCCCGGCGGTAACGTTTATGTTTCCGCGACACATGGTGCATCGAGGTACGTTCCCCAGTGATGTTGTCGAGGCATCTTGCCCGTATTGGGATGCCACCCAGTCGTCGTCGCGTGATCGATAGGATTTCTGCCTTGACACGATGAACTTCTGCATGATGCTCCGCAGACGGCACCTGGAATGACAGCTCACGAAGCATGGTGTAATAATAATCATCAAGAGTGTCTCTTTGCCATCTCGTCTTATCCCGACCATACTGTATTAGAACTCTTCTTATTGCCGGCTTAGTACACTCGAGCCACCGAGCCACCATTGAACCACGGAGGTATATGTTGGTAGCGGTGCTGACATGTGGTCCATACCTCCTCGACTCCCTGACGACATTCGGGGTCCGCCAAAAGTGACGAATTGAGCTTCCATGTCCCGTGGCTTTTCCACACGCTTTGCCTAGGGAGTGATATGGTACAAATGTAAGCCAGGTGATCAGTAAATGCCGCAGGCCATCGTTCCGCGTCGACCACCTTATCCTGTAGGCCAACCGAAACATATATTCGATCGAGTCTGCTCGCCGAGTGACTGGTAAAAAGAAAAAGTATATCCCTCACGGTTCCTATGAATCATGTCCCAGGTGTCGCTTAACACCAGATCCCGGCATAGCACATGCAATTCACGACAGATATTGTAATGTGGAGTCTGGTCTTTTTGGGCTAAAACACAATAGAAGTCACCACCTATAATGAAATGATCGAATCTGCCGGTAAATAAGGGTACAATCTCTTCTGAATAATATCTCGCACGCGCCCGTCTGTTGTCTGTGCCGGAAGGGGCATAAACATTGAGAATGCGAATTCCATTAACAGTTATCGCCAGTCCTCGTGCCGAAGGTAGATAAGCCCGGTCGGGAAACGGAATCCCGTCCCGGACCAATATCGTCGTAGCACTGTCATTGTTCGAGTGAGGCGAGGGGTAGGAGATGTATCCATGTACTTCCTGGAACTCAGGAATGTAAATTTCTTGCACCATCGGTATATCCACATCCGACGCGTGTATCATGTCTCTAAACAACCGCTGTTTCACTGGCGATCTAATGGTATTTACACTCCTGGAAATTGAAATAAGAACACCGTGAATTCATTGTCCCAGGAAGGGGAAACTTTATTGACACATTCCTGGGGTCAGATACATCACATGATCACACTGACAGAACCACAGGCACATAGCCACAGGCAACAGAGCATGCACAATGTCGGCACTAGTACAGTGTATATCCACCTTTCGCAGCAATGCAGGCTGCTATTCTCCCATGGAGACGATCGTAGAGATGCTCGATGTAGTCCTGTGGAACGGCTTGCCATGCCATTTCCACCTGGCGCCTCAGTTGGACCAGCGTTAGTACTGGACGTGCAGACCGCGTGAGACGACGCTTCATCCAGTCCCAAACATGCTCAATGGGGGACAGATCCGGAGATCTTGCTGGCCAGGGTAGTTGACTTACACCTTCTAGAGCACGTTGGGTGGCACGGGATACATGCGGACGTGCATTGTCCTGTTGGAACAGCAAGTTCCCTTGCCGGTCTAGGAATGGTAGAACGATGGGTTCGATGACTGTTTGGATGTACCGTGCACTATTCAGTGTCCCCTCGACGATCACCAGTGGTGTACGGCCAGTGTAGGAGATCGCTCCCCACACCATGATGCCGGGTGTTGGCCCTGTGTGCCTCGGTCGTATGCAGTCCTGATTGTGGCGCTCACCTGCACGGCGCCAAACACGCATACGACCATCATTGGCACCAAGGCAGAAGCGACTCTCATCGCTGAAGACGACACGTCTCCATTCGTCCCTCCATTCACGCCTGTCGCGACACCACTGGAGGCGGGCTGCACGATGTTGGGGCGTGAGCGGAAGAGGGCCTAACGGTGTGCGGGACCGTAGCCCAGCATCATGGAGACAGTTGCGAATGGTCCTCGCCGATACCCCAGGAGCAACAGTGTCCCTAATTTGCTGGGAAGTGGCGGTGCGGTCCCCTACGGCACTGCGTAGGATCCTACGGTCTTGGCGTGCATCCGTGCGTCGCTGCGGTCCGGTCCCAGGTCGACGGGCACGTGCACCTTCCGCCGACCACTGGCGACAACATCGATGTACTGTGGAGACCTCACGCCCCACGTGTTGAGCAATTCGGCGGTACGTCCACCCGGCCTCCCGCATGCCCACTATACGCCCTCGCTCAAAGTCCGTCAACTGCACATACGGTTCACGTCCACGCTGTCGCGGCATGCTACCAGTGTTAAAGACTGCGATGGAGCTCCGTATGCCACGGCAAACTGGCTGACACTGACGGCGGCGGTGCACAAATGCTGCGCAGCTAGCGCCATTCGAGGGCCAACACCGCGGTTCCTGGTGTGTCCGCTGTGCCGTGCTTGTACAGCCCTCTCGCAGTGTCCGGAGCAAGTATGGTGGGTCTGACACACCGGTGTCAATGTGTTCTTTTTTCCATTTCCAGGAGTGTACATTCACTGTCCCTATTCTGTATGCCTGGGGTCGAGTAGCTGTCATCTCCACATGATGTTAAAATGACAAAGTTTCACCGTATCGATAGCCCCTTTGCACATCCGCAGAGGGTCGCCCGACGGACGTGTCCCTGCGGCATTAGGTTTGAGATGCGGACGGATGCAAGTCCCCACCAATAGAATGGTCCGCATCGGTGATTTCGTCGTCCTGCTCATACCAACTGATATTACTGGGGTGCTCCAAATTTCTCTGTGCGGCATTGATGTGTGACATCTGTTGTTCTTTCGCAGCTTTAGACTCCACCGCAGAAGGGGTAGCAGGCCCCTGAGCGGGTGCGTCATCTGAACGACATGATATCTTTTCACTGTCCGAATTCATATGGTCTGCGACATTCGAAGCTTGTGGTTCAAGTCAGACAGTTCCATAGTGTTAGACTCATCTGGACTCCCATGAAGAGAAGGGAGCGTCTCCGCAGAGTTTAGTCGGCGCTTCTTTCGGCGCTTTGGCGAGCACTGTTTGCGGGCCTTAACCTCGGCCCCTGGTGTAGGAGAATCTTGTATCTTCTGCGTTCTCGCCGCCGCCACAACGCCCTGGGGCCACTTCAGCTTCCATGCCTAGTGTGATGCTGTCATCCTTTTTCTGCACCACGTGTAATGTCTGGGATTGGTTGGTCGGAGCCATTCCTTCTTCAGTGAAGTCCGAAGGCGCCTCAATCAACTGCGGCGTCGGTTCGATAGTGCGCTCCGACCTCGGCGTCACCTCCCCGCGAAACGCCGTCACGTAAGTCATCGGCAGTGACGTTGGTGTAGTCGGATTCTGGAAGTCTCCGCTGGGGAGCTGCACGAGTCTCCTCTGCATACAGTCAGATCGAAGATGTCCTTCACCACCACACCCGGAGCATGTCCGGGGCTGTCCATCATAGATGACCATATCTCTACAGCCGCCGATGTTTATGTACGATGGCACATTTTTCGTAAGGGCAGTTCGCACCTGTCGGACACCATTGAGCACTGGATACGTGCTAAAACTTGCCCAACATTCGGCCGTATGGCTAACAACTCTGCCATGTGGCTGGAGTGATTCAGTGACCGATAATTCGGGTACCTCGAAAGGCAGCTCGAAGACTCAAATCGTACGCACGCCCAGGCCCGAATGAGCTACTAAAACTTCGCCAATATGACCCTCGGAGTATCAGAATTTGAATCCTCGTTTGGCGGCTCCAGCGATTCTATCGCATGCTGCGTCGTCAATCACCTTTGCATAAAGAGTGCTGCTCACGATTGATAAATGAATTTCAATAATCTGCCGTGCGGTTAAAGGCGCTGCAGTCTGGAACCGCAAGACCGCTACGGTCGCAGGTTCGAATCCTGCCTCGGGCATGGATGTTTGTGATGTCCTTAGGTTAGTTAGGTTTAACTAGTTCTAAGTTCTAGGGGACTAATGACCTCAGCAGTTGCGTCCCATAGTGCTCAGAGCCATTTGACCCATTTTTTTCAATAATCTCCGTGTAATTAAGATGCACTTCGTCCCTCAAGAAACGTTCGATTTCGAAAGCCTTCGGTCTTGCATACTCGTTACAGAACGTGAACTGTATCGTGGTTTTTCGGAAATTGTGTGCCACTGCGTTCGATTCAGACAGTAACACACGCGAGTGACGGCGGTGTAAACTCCGCTTCTTCCGCTAACGTTCGCAGCCGGGACGTAAACAAGTGCGAGCTGCTCCGCGGCCAAAGGTGGACTGACCATCTGAGCTACCCAAGCACGACCCACGCCCCGTCCTCACAGCCTTACTTTTGGTAGTATCTTGTTTCAACACTCTTCTTTTCTATGAGGGTCAACTGACAGCCCCTGCAGAAACTGTGGTATTTCTTGGGGTCTTCGCCACGCGGGATTAGCCGAGCGGTCTCGGGCGCTACTGTCATGGACTGTGCGGTTGGTCCCGGCGGAGGTTCGAGTCCTACCGCGGGCATGGGCGTGTGTGTTTGTCCTTAGGATAATTTAGGTTAAGTAGTGTGTCAGCTTAGGGAATGATAACCTTAGCAGTTAAGTCCCATAAGATTTCACACACATTTGGGGTCTTCCTGCGACTGACTACAGGCTACTCCCCGTAGACAACAGTATCGTCCGCAAACAGCCTCTCCGAGCATCCGCTTAGTGCCCAAACTGAACATGAAATATGATCTAGTGTATATCATAATCCCTTGGGATACTCCGTAGTTATATTCGATGATTTTGTCGCATTAATGATATTTATAAATTATAGAGCGCAGAAATCAGTTGTCCTTTTTTGTGGGTTTTATATGGTAAATTCAGATTTCAGCTAGTGCCTAGCCATTAATGATAGGAAGGGTTTGGTTTGCTACATACCGTGCCAGAACAAAAATGTTATTATTCTACCTTCGCTTCATCAAGACAATGCTACGGATCCCAAATCTGGAAAGATAAATGAACCAGAGAGAGTAACTTTCTTCAAGTCAAGAAAATGTAACGTTGATACTGCGGGGCACATGTGTGATACTTACAGTGTGAGCTGAAACACAAAGCGCTGTCCAATGATCATTTTTTTCACAATGCTGAACGTGAGCGATATCATCTTACAGGTTATTTACCTTGGAAATCAGCTGGAGAAACTGTGTAGAAGAGTCCACCTAAAGGCACTGACATATCAACTTGTTCTTTGAGATCTACGCAGAAGATGGATGAAGAGGATTTGAATCCCCTCCAGCTTGCAAAGCCGACTCACAGGATTTAACTCTACAGGAGACAGAGAGAGCCACCATCTCTCCCATATCGCAAAAGACGTAAATGCACCACATGCATTACAGAAATGGTTCGCAGAAGGACCTCAAACTATGAATGTGAAAACTGCCACAACACGATCTGCTTATCCCATGAACATAAGGTCTGCTAACTTTGCTTCTCGGTGCGGCAGTGTGTTTCTTCTGATAATTCTGAGTGTGAAAGACTCCAGCATCAGAATAGTGAAATTTACTGTTTGGTAAAATTTAACTGTAACTGTCCGGTACTGGTTTAAGAATTTCGGCCATTTGTATTGTGTGTTTAATAATTTTTGTTTAGCAATCATTTTTATATATTCAGTTTCTACACATTCCATGAAAGCCACGTTAAGGGAACTTAAGTTGAAAATATGAGGCAAAATGCGATTTCAAAATCTGTGGCTGTTAAGCTAATTGCAAGCGAATACAGGGGTCCCATATCTGTGTCTGGCGGAGGGTTAAATATCTGGCCTGCGGATGGTGAAATTTTTAAAAATATTGATATATCTTGTATATAGATTTAAAAACCACAGGGATATAATACAACGTAATGTCGATATTTTGGTGTATCGATGTTTTTGTTCCATCCCTACGGCACAGAGGACTCATGCGCAGAACACAGATCAGAAGTGTTTCATTAATATTTCTGTTAAGTACAATATATCATTTGAGACAAGAAGAGTCCAATTTCCATTAAATACCAGTGCAGCAATGTGTGTGGCTTTTGCTCAGTGTGTACGTTACTTTTACAATGCGTCTTTCTTTTCTTAATCTACATATAAATGGATACTCCGCAAATCGCACTTAAATGCCTGGCAGATGGTTCATCGAACTATCTTCACAATAATTCACTATCATTCCAATCTCGAACAGCGCGAAAGAAACGAACACCTCTATCTTCCCGTGCGAGCTCTGATTTCCCTTATTATGATGATCGTCTCTCTCTCTCTGTGTAGGTCGGCGTCAACAAAATATTTTCGCTTTCCGAGGAGAAAGCTGGTGTTTGAAATTTCGTGAGAAGATTCCACCGCAACGAAAAACGCCGTTCTTTTAATGATTTCCACTCCAAATCCTGTATCGCTTCACTCCCCTATTTCGCCATAATACAAAACGTGCTGCTCTTCTTTGAACTTTCTCGATGTACTCCGTTAATCCTATCTGGTGAGGATCCCACACTTCGCAGTAGTACTGCAAAAGAGAACGGGCAAGCGTAGTGCACACAGTCTCTTTAATGTATCTGTCACATTTTCTAACTGTTCTGCCAATAAAACGCAATCTTTAGTTTGCCTTCTCCACAACATTTTGTATGTGTTGTTTCCACCTAGGTATTTAGTTGAATTTACAGCCTTTATATTTGACTGATTTAACATGTAACCGCAGTTTAACGGATTGCTTTTAGTACTCATGTGGATGACCTCACACTTTTCATTATGCAGGGCCAATTTTCGCTCCGTATGGATATCTTCTCTAAATCGTTTTGCAATTTGTTTTGATCTTCTGATGACTTTATTACGCGATAAACGACAGCATCGTCTGCAAACAACCTAAGGTAGCTGCTCAGATTGTCTCTTGAAATCATTTATATAGGCAAGGAACAGCAGAGGGTCTATAATACTACCTTGGGGAAGTCCAGAAATCACTTCTGTTTGGCTCGATGACTTTCCATTAATTTCTACGAACTGTGACCTCTGGCAGGAAGTCACGATTCCAGGCACCTAACAGAGACGATATTCCATAAGCACGCAATTTGACGACAAACTGCTTGTGAGGTGACGTGCGAAAAGCATCTTGGAAATCTAGAAATACGATATCCCCTGTCAATAGCGCTCAACACTTCCTGTGAGTAAAGAGCAAGATGTGTTTCAGAAGAACGATGTTTTCTAAATCCGTGTTGACTGTGTGTCAATACATGGTTCTCTTCGATGCAATTCATAAAGTTCGAACGCAATATATGCTCCAAAATCTTGCTGCATATCGAGGTTAATGATACGGGATTGTAAATTAATAGATTACTCCTAGTACCTTTCTTTATCCAGGCACTAAGGTGGTAAGGAGAGCGCACATTTTGCCCTATAGTTGGGAGCAGGGGGTGATAGTTTCCACAATTCTCGTACAGTGCTGTCACCAAGCGTATTCGTTTTGCGCCTCGTACCTTCACTTCTCAAAGCAATTAGGGGGTCAGGTGAGATATCGTTCACAATAGACATATGGTAACTTATTTTATTCAGATATAGGCTACAATCGTAGTTTGTGTGTGATACAGTACGATATTTTGCTGTCTCAACTCTTCGCTTGAGGTTTAAATGGCATTAACTCAGAGCGAGGCACCATGGGGCTACAATAAGTCATTGTCATTGCCCTCGAATGCACCTCGTACTGACCGTCGAAGTTGATCGCACACCATATTAAAGTTCTAAGGCCTCCGATTTTTTTTCTAATTAACTACTGACCCGAAATCGATGAAACTGGCGTTACTTCTCGAAGTAATCGCCCTGCAGACGTACACATTTTTCACAACGCTGACGCCATGATTCCATGGCAGCGGCGAAGGCTTCTTTAGGAGTCTGTTTTGACCACTGGAAAATCGCTGAGACAATAGCAGCACGGCTGGTGAATGTGCGGCCACGGAGAGTGTCTTTCATTGTTGGAAAAAGCCAAAAGTCACTAGGAGCCAGGTCAGATGAGTAGGGAGCATGAGGAATCACTTCAAAGTTGTTATCACGAAGAAACTGTTGCGTAACATTAGCTGGATGTGCGGGTGCGTTGTCTCGGTGAAACAGCACACGCGCAGCCGTTCCCGGACGTTTTTGTTGCAGTGCAGGAAGGAATTTGTTCTTCAAAACATTTTCTTAGGATGCACCTATTACCGTAGTGCCATTTGGAACGCAATGGGTAAGGATTACGCCCTCGCTGTCCCAGAACATGGACACCATCATTTTTTCAGCACTGGCGGTTACCCGAATTTTTTTTGGTGGCGGTGAATCTGTGTGCTTCCATTGAGATGACTGGCACTTTGTTTCTGGATTGAAAAATGGCATCCACGTCTCATCCATTGTCACAACCGACGAAAATAAAGTCCCATTCATGCTGTCGTTGCGCGTCAACATTGCTTGGCAACATGCCACACGGGCAGCCGTGTGGTCGTCTGTCAGCATTCGTGGCACCCACCTGGATGACACTTTTCGCGTTTTCAGGTCGTCATGCAGGATTGTGTGCACAGAACCCACAGAAATGCCAACTCTGGAGGCGATCTGTTCAACAGTCATTCGGCGATCCCCCAAAACAATTCTCTCCACTTTCTCGATCATGTCGTCAGACCGGCTTGTGCGAGCCCGAGGTTGTTTCGGTTTGTTCTCACACGACGTTCTGCCTTCATTAAACTGTCGCACCCACGAACGCACTTTCGACACATCCATAACTCCATCACCACATGTCTCCTTCAACTGTCGATGAATTTCAATTGGTTTCACCCCACGCAAATTCAGAAAACGAATGACTGCACGCTGTTCAAGTAAGGAAAACGTCGCCATTTTAAGTATTTAAAACAGTTCTCATTCTCGCCGCTGGCGGTAAAATTCCATCTGCCGTACGGTGCTGCCATCTCTGGGACGTATTGACAATGAACGCAACCTCATTTTAAAACAATGCGCATGTTTCTATCTCTTTCCAGTCCGGAGAAAAAAAATCGGTGGCCTTAGAACTTAAATGCACCTCATACAGCTGCACACCTGCGTGGCATGGGCAGTATGAGGTTATCATTCAGCTCTTGAGGGATATTTGGCCATTCTCCACTGAGTGCAATATCCAGCTCTGCAACCGTTGTGGCAGGTGCTGGTCTGACTGCAATGCGTCTGTCCAGTGCATCCCAGACTTGCTCAAAGGGGCTTAAGTCCGGTGAACAAGCTAGCCACTCCCTTCGTTCAGTTCCCTCAGATTCAAGCATGTTGTCCACCAATGCAGCTCTATGGAGACGAGAGTTAACGTCCACCAGAAGGAACCCATCTCCTGTCGGACCAGCGTAGAGCACAACAAAAGATCGAAGGATCTTGTCTCTGAGCAATAGTGACGTCTGCCCACACCATTCGTCCACGTTTCCCGCAAATAAGCAGGATTGTTCCGATTTCCACATTCTCTTCAGACGAGGGAACGACGATTGTCCGGCTGAACGCAAAATCTTGACTCAAGTGTGAACAGCACCCGGCGCCATGCGTTACGATTCCAATGCAGATGTTCCTCTGCGAGCTAAATGGTGTCGTGGTTTCAATGGGACATATACCATAGGCTTCCGTGCGTAGAGACCACATTCCCAAAGGCGATTACGGACTGTGTGTTGCAACGTGCCTTCCAGGAGCAACAGGACGCGCAGTATCAACTGAGTTGCATTCAGTCTGTCTCGACGGGCTGTTAACCGGAGATAACGGCCATCTCTTGCTGATGAACCGTTAAAAGAAGGCAGGGCCAAGGTCGTCGACGGATAACCTGTTCTCTGAAATCGCATCCACGCTCTGGAAATTATATTTTGGGACACTCCAAAACAGGCAGCCACCTCCCTCTGTCTGTCCCGCTTCCAACCGTCCTATGGCTCTCCGTGTCTCAGCTTCGGGTAAGCTCCACTGCACTACCTGCTCACTATACTATCTGAACCCAACTGCTTGTGTAATTCGTTTGGTAGAGTAAACACAAGTCAACACCAATCCCTTCTGCAGCAACTTTACGGTCACCGAGATTGTGGTAATAACGGAATGTTGTCGTCTCCACTGCGTAGACCAACAGAAAAACGCCTAACCATTTTACTTCAGTCTGCCGATGACTATACTTCAGAACCCAGATATTTTAACTGATCCCCTAGTTGTTTTGACCAGTGTATGATTTGAAATGGTAGAAATGGCACACAGAAGTAACAAACTTTCATGAATATGCAGTAGACATACATTCATTTCCAAATCTGGTGCTCATTTATACTACTGTATATAAATTTAATTTCAGCTCGTTGTAAGACATTTACTGTTAGATTGCGAAGATTGGTAGTAGCTGGAATGGGCAAGAAATCTGCTCATGAGAATTATAATGCCTATGAGTCAAGAAAAGACAGACAATATAAATATCGTAATTTTTTCTGTTTTCCGTCGTTCCTTAGTTGCTTCAAAATTCGTGGAGGTATGTTCCGTCTATGCAACTAACTGAAGGCAGTTTATTTATTGCTGTATGCGTTTGGCTTTTTTATTTTTATTTGTGGAGCATCTTCAGTGGCCGGTAATTATATATATATATAATTTCAGGAGTGCTAGTTCTGCAAGGTTCGGAGGAGAGCTTCTGTAAAGTTTGGAAGGTAGGAGACGAGATACTGGCAGAAGTAAAGCTGTGAGTACCGTGCGTGAGTCGTGCTTCGGTAGCTCAGATGGTAAAGCACTTGCCCGCGAAAGGCAAAGGTCCCGAGTTCGAGTCTCGGTCGGGCACACAGTTTTAATCTGCCAGGAAGTTTCAAACTGGCTTCAATTAGTTGCGTAAATGGAACATAACTCCATGAATGTAACACTACGTTCGATATTCAGTATTTAATACCGAATAATTGATATATCGAAAATTCAAATGTCGATGGTAACATATCGAAATAATTATGGACAACTATCGATGTTTTGATATACAGTAATTTTGTCCGTTAACCCGGTCTGCCGCTGTGTGTGTTCCTGTTGCTACATTAGCTGTCATACTATGGAAGCTTCGGAAACGACACTAGTAGTTTGCATGTGTAGCAGCCTCCAGTCGCTGCTGCCACACAGCTTTGAAGTGCTCCAGCAGGTGCACACAGCTGCTGCGCCCTTTGGCGAATTCATATTTTGAGACAACTCGGCGCACACTGTATAATCGACGTCGTGAAATAACGAACATATGAGGAATTCTGCTTGGCCGTCGCGTCTCAAAGGGGGGGGGGGGGGGGCATGAGAAAATACACGGGTGCATATAAGCTAAAGTAACTTTCACTGTTTGACAGGTAACTGAACCAAATTTTGCACATTTTGTCCGTATGTTATTGCCTTCAATCAGAATTTTTTCTATTTTTTTGTCAAATAATTTCACGAAGTCGTTGGTGCACACTATTAGCACACACATGAGGTAAATGGAATTAGAAATGCGACAGTTTTTCTCGGCCAATTTCGGTTGAACAAATGCAGAATTTGTTGTGGGACAACGTGGAATATTCCCGCTTCAGTCCCTGTACTTTTATGAAGTTCCAATAGGTGGCTGTGTGCATTCCTAAAGCATCGACTAGATACCGCAGCGCCGCCAAACAGCATCAAGAAGATGCTGACCCAGGAGCCATTGGAAGGAGCGTGCAACGACACTCGTCCAGGAAGACAGAGTACAGCGCCCGCTGTCAAGGCTGATTACGCAGCTGCCCATCGCTGGTCGGTCCAGTTCGGTCGCAGACTTCGAGAGCATCAGTACTGAGCAGTACTTATCCTGCGTTCTGCGCGTAGTAATAGATTGTCAGTGTACTTCTCTGTAGCAGCCACATCAAGCACACGAGTTATCTTCTGTTTAGAAATAAAGTGTTACGTTAACTTTAATGTACAGATCATTTTGGATTCCTGCCACTGGCCATCGACACTTACCTCTCCTTTGTTTTTGTCCGTGCTGATTTCCACAGTAGACGACACAACAGGTGGTGCTAAACGTAGCCTTCAAAGTGGTATCTTCGACAGAGGTGCGTCCTGAACAGAGTATTGCTTTTCGCGGGAAACGATAGCATCACAGAAATTCATAGGCACTTGTAGAACGTCTATGAGAAAGAAATGCATGGTGAATCGTTGGGCAAGGTGTCTGTCATCATTGCGAGTGCCTTGTAAACCTGTCGGATCTCCTGAGTGCTGGCCAGCCGCACACAGCTGTGACTCCAGCAGTGAGCTCATTCGATGTGATCAGCGGGTCACAATCAAACATTTTGCTGCGTAACTGGATGTTTCCATTGGTAGTGCTGACACACTCGTCCACCCTTGCTGGATTTGGCACCGCTTAACAGAAGACCATAAAGAGCAACGAATGATCTTCTGTATCTTCTGAATGGAATTGCTTGCTCGTTACGAGGTTGATCGTGAGAACTTTTTGTCGATTATCATCACAGGCAACGAAACGTGGCTTCATTATTTCGAATCGGAAACAGACCGGCAATCCATGATCTGCCTGCCGCGCGGGATTAGCTGAGCGGTCTAGGGCGCTGCAGTCATGGACGGTGCGGCTGGTGCCGGCAGAGATTCCAGTCCTCCCTCGGGCATGGGTGTGTGTGTTTGTCCTTAGGATAGTTTAGGTTACGTAGTGTGTAAGCTTAGGGACTGATGACATTAGCTGTTAAGTCCCATAAGATTTCACATTCACACATGATCTGCCGACACACAAACTCTCCTCCGAAGAAAAAGTTTAAAGTCTCCCCATTGGCCTGTTAAATTAGGCAGTGGTCTTGTCGGATTCTGAAGGGGACATTCTGTTTGATCTCCTTGCTCATGGTTTAACGACCAACTCTCAAGTATAACGTGCTAATCTCAGGAAATTGTGGCAACGAACATACTGAAGTCGTCTCTTAAAATATGGAACGAACTTCTTGTCCATGACAACCCAACCCCTCACACAAGTCTGCGCACCCAAAAGCAGCTCACGAAACTTCACTGGACCGTTCTTCCTCATCCAGTCTGCAGCCTGAATCTCGCACCTTCCGTCTTCCATCTGACGGGCCCAATGAACGATGCAGTCCGCGGGAGCAGTACGTGGATGGTGGAGTGGCTACTGATGCAGCAAGATGTTGGCTCCGACATAGACCAGTGGAGTGGTACCACGCGGGCAGCCCACCCAGCTAGCTGCACGGTCTAACGCGCTCCGGTCCCCGGGACGAATCCGACCGGCGGATTAGCGTCGAGGTCCGGTGTGCTGGCCGGCCTGTCGATGGTTTTTAAGGCGGTTTTGCATCTGCCTCGGCGAATGCGGGCTGGTTTCCATTATTCTGCCACAGTTGCACTATGTCGGCGATTGTTGCGCAAGCACTGTCTCCACATACACGTACACCATAATTACTCTGCCATGTAAACATTTGGGGTTACACTCTTTTGGTATGAGACGTTCCTGTGATGATCCATTGGGGGTCGAACTGCACAGTAACCCTGGGTTCGGTTTGGGGCGGTGGTGGGGTGGGTGGACTGCAGTGACCTGTTGTGGGGTTGTGAACCATTGATGTCTACTGCGGGACGAAGCCACTCCGTCGTTTCTAGGTCCCTGGTTCGATAAAAATGCCGTGTGGCTAAGGCCTCCCATCAGGTAGACCATTTGTCGGGTGCATGTCTTTCCATTTGACGATACTTCGGCGACTTGCGCGTCGTTGGGGATGAAATGACAATGATTAGGACAACATGACACCCAGTCCTGGAGAAAATCTCCGACCCAGTCGGGAATCGAACACGGGCCCTAAGGATTGACATTTTGTCGCGCTGACCACTCAGCTACCGGGGGCAGACCCTGGTTCGGTACACACAATACAGACACCATGTGGGCATACAGCCCCTCTGAACAAGGTGGCCTAAGGCCATCGCACTGAATGGAGACTATGTTGAAAAATAGCATTTTGTAGGAAAAAAAGGGGAGGTTAATATTGTGTAATGGAATCCTGATTAAAAGTAACCTGCTTTCAGACAAAAATGTGTTGCCTTACTTTATTGAACATCCCTCATACTATCTCATGATGAACATATTCTCAAAGGTTACTTTACTTATCAGTTTCAATATGTGGTAGGTTATTCTTGTTAATCAGAGAAACATGTCTGCGTAAAAGTTTTTTAATACCAGTCTTATAAATTTTTTTTAAAAAATGTTACAAGAGTTCTGTGTATGATATATAGCAATTTTGATTTCAATAAAATTTAAATAAATTTCACGGTAATGCGCTTTGTACATTTTATAACACAACCTTCTGTAGTACAAAATTTTTCGAAGTCTATAGCAAATCTCACCTTTTTAATCTGCTATGGTCCTGCAAAAAATGGTACTGACATACACTGAAAAAAAGGTTGCATTGAAAGGGTACAGTACCGCCCGACGTTGAAAATAGGTACAACATACTTCATTATTTTTGTCAGAACAACACATTTTTTTTGTAAAATAACTCAATTTCAATTAATACAGCGTAGCCGGATACCAGTGTGGGAAAGAATGACAATTTATTTATTTAACTGATCACATGTGCACTCCCACAAAGCAAATCCCTACATCCAGTTTGGTGAGATCTCTGAAATGAATGAATGTATGGTCGTCTGCTAACCGCAGATAGTGAATGTGAATATATGATCATCTTTGAGACGATCCTTTGGCCACCTTTGGTGGGACCAAAGAGATGAAATTTACCTGAGCTTTGAGTGCCTGAAATGTGGCTGACCAATACGGTAGCAAGGGGCTCCCCCACTTCAGCAGAGGTGCGAGAGGACCTGAAGAACGGCCATGTTTCAGCACTCTGCCGCTGGATCTTGTGCTGTTAAGACCTGTCTTAGTTGTGCTCCGTAAAGACAAAAGAGTGGAGACATGGTATGCATGTGGAATATTTAAGAGTAGTTTGAAATAATAATTTCTCTATTTCAGGAACTTTTGTGGGGAGAATTAAATGTCAGGCAGGTAATATTAATGGGATCATAGTAATCTTCAGAAGTGACCAACGGTCACAATGAAACCACGTGTAGCAATAAGTTGAATTACTTCCGTGTGCTTAAGTTAAGCTGAGTTACTAGCGTGTGTACAATAAGTTGAAATATTTAAGAAATAGCGTGTGTACCATAAGTTGAAATATTTAAGAAATGGCGTGTGCAGGACTTGAAATTAGAGATGAGTACTTCCACATGGTGAGTACTGTGTGAGTCTCAATCTGTGTATGAGACAAAGGATAAAGAGAAGTACTCGTCCATGGTATCAGTTGAGGACTCGTGTGTGTGATGAATATGTTCTTAATATTACTTTGCGTGATATGTTTCCGTGTGACGCTTGATTCAAACTACAACACTCTGAGAGAAACAAGGTCAGTCCGCCGTCTATCCAGCAACGCCACTTGGCTTGCATTGCACAGGAAGACGTGCATATATCTCCAGAGTTCATAGTAGGAAAGTAGAATTACGAAGTGGGGCAGTGTCGTGTGAAACTGGGATAATTATTAATTGAAGTGGGAAAGCTGAAAGTGATAGTGTTGTGACTATTTATTGTGTTGTATTTCATGCTGTAGTGTGGTGTATGTCATGTAATTTGGGTATGTGTGGTTTGCATGGGAGAGTAGCTAGGTAGTTGCAGAGGTAGTGGGTTATGCGTGTTCCTTTTGTACTGCTCGGTCTGGAGGAAAGTTTCGTGATGATGATTGTGAGAGTCGAAGTGTGAGAAATAATAAATGATCCACCATCCTATCCAGAAAGTGCACTGTAGCGTTAAATAATTACGAGACCATAAGATAGAGATTCACCAATGTAAAGCCAGGCCCACTGGGCGGAATTTCTCATGTGTTATTGTTGTAGGTTATAGAATTTGTGTGTTTAGGTTATTGAATTTATCGGAGTAAATAAGACAGTGAAAAGAAAAAGATTGGTGGCCTTTTCCTTCGAATTGTATGTTGTCATGATGTCCCGAATTTATAATGTGTGCGCCATTCATATTCAGTGCGGTGGCCACGTGTTGATAAAAGTCGTTAAATAAAAGACAAAAAGAAAATGTGGTATTGCCAGTGCATAGTGAACAGTCAGAGTTCTGTAAATTACTGAAAGTCAGATGTGCGTTTCCGTTGCATATTATTCATACAGGAGGATAATTTGTAACTTAATTGAGAGTACGAGAGTTCATGTTACTCGATAAATAAGAATAAATCCACTCACTTGGCAGACCACTCATCTTGCAGGACTGACTGCATGATGCCACAGTATGAGCAAGGCATGTGGGTGCCTCTCATAATTTCGACCCTGCCAGGATTCTGCTGTTAGGGTTTGCTGTTAAGATTCTTTTTTATGGAATGTATTGTGATAGCACTAAGAAGTAAAATTTTTTTTGTTTGCAATTTCTTTCTGGATTGGTGAGGATCTTTTATTTTTTTATGTAATTGCTTGCTATGTCAGCTAAGGTTGGAAGATCGTTGCATAATTTTTTTTTTTGCGTAATGTCCGTAGTAACTGGGTCGCAGTCGAAAAGTGTAGTCACCATGGAGAATAGTGATACTGGCGTGAACGTCGCAGTGCAGCAGGAAGTAGCTGTCGACCATGGGTTAATGAGCAAGAACGGCAAACACTCGGAAGGAGCTGAATTGTTCAGCGGACCGCGGCTGGGTGATCTTTTATGCGGCGGGTTTTGTCCACAAACGGAGGCTTTTCCCGACGACGCGGGCGAGCCGGGACTAGGTCAGGTATGCAGTGAAAGTGAAGCTACCCTTGGCGAAGCTACGGTTTCTCAGGCAAACGAGGTGAGCGCACCGAAAGTAGGAAATGACAATGTGCTACTGCAGTTTTTACAGAGGATGGTTAGAGATAATAAGGAAAGATTGGAAGCGATGAATAGAGATAATAAGGAAAGATTGGAGGCAAATAAGGAAAGATTGGAAGCGATGGATAAAGATAATAAGGAGAGAGATAGGTATAATAAGGAAAGATTGGAAGCGATGGATAAAGATAATATGGAGAGAGATAGGGAGACTAAGGAAAGATTGGAAGCAAATAAGGAACGACTGGAGGCAATGGATAAGGGAAATAAAGAGGCAATGAGGAAGCTACACACAGTTATCGATGAGCGTCTGTCCACAGTTAATAATCGGTTAGATGACGGGGAGAAGAATCTGGATGCGTTGAAGCAAGTATATGATGCTGTGAAAGGAAAAGCCAATAATTTGGAGGTACGAATAAGTGCAATAGAGAGTGATATTACAGAACGTAGGGACATGTTGCCGGATGAGCGAATCAAAGAGATAGTGGAGGACTTACTTGCAGATAAACAAGGGGCATTAGACAGTGTGGAAGCTCAAGTCACCTGGCAGGAATTAGCGCTAAATAAACACAGGGATGAAGTTGCAGAGGTAGTGGGCAGAATGAATACGATTAGCGCAGATGTAGAAAAGATCAGTATAAGATGCGAAACAGGCTCTAACAGTACGCAGCGAGAGGTTTATGCCGACCAGGAGGAGATACAATCACTATTACAGTTTAAAGAGGCACAATTAGAAACAAATAGGAAACATAGGGAAGAACTAGCACAGTTGCAATTAGCGTGCAGAAGCGAAGGTGAAACACCACCAGGTAGACCGCAGAGGGAGAGTGAGATAAATTCAAAAAACGAAAATAGGCAGAAAGAGGAAGACCAACTCAGAGAGAAGAACGGTTGTGTCGGATAAAACAGGTGGCAAACCCAACTGGGTATAGTCCAAGGTCGGAAAACACAAATGTGGAAGAAGAATGTAGGAGGCACTTTGTGTCGGTACAAACATACACTTGTTTCCCGGATCCTGATAATTACCAACATCCATGCCTGTGGCTGTCTCAATTTCAAGATTTATTACCTTCATTGTGGGGACCGCTCCTCAAAATGAAGTTTGTGTGTAACCATTTGAGGGACGAGGGTAGAACGAAAATGCAGGAAGTTATTAAAGACTGTAGTAGCTACAAGAATTTTTGTGACAAGCTTTTAAATGAATTCTGGTCGAAAAGTAAGCAGGACCAGGTTAAGCAAAGCATATTGATGATGCCAAATTAGCACGCCACTGGATCCCTTATACCACCTTCGTTACATCAGGAAATGCTGAGACGAAATAGGTATTTGGATGTGCCATACGAAACTGGGGAGCTCATTAGGATCTGTATAACGAAGTTGCCAGTGAGATTGCGCAGAGATAGTGATAGCAGGCAGAGGCTTAGACGATTCCGCGTCATTTCAGCACTTGTTACAGGAACTGGGTAATGAGAGCAACATTGTGAACGGCGACACGACTCATAGGTCAGACAGAGTCGAGGATAGGAACGGCAGAAACTATCAGAATGACAGGAGAGCATGGAATCAGAGGAATGACGGAAATGGAAGATGGCGAGGAAATAGGGGGCAGAATTCATGGGGATATCGACCGGCAAACCGGGAAAATAGAAGATGGGACAGAGATGGAAGAAGAAGGGAAAATGGAAATGATGGGCGAAGAGAGGATAGGCAGTCATTGGGTTCACGACAGGACGATCACTGTCACAATGACGGAGGGACAAGAAGGTGACTACATGATAGGCGGGTACAAACCAGGACTATTAATGATGTAAATATTAGGTATATCGATTACGGAAAACTAAGGGAGAATCTGTTAGAGGAGGTAGGAGATGTGGGGAGTGAAGTCCACCCAATAATTAGCGTAGAAATAAATAATATGATCTTACCTTGTGTCATCGACACAGGCAGTGTAATGAGTGTTTTGAGGGAAGATGTGTTTAAGTGTTGTAGTCTTACAAAACCATGGCCAACGTTGCCATTGCACAGGACAACAGTGAGAGGGGCAGTTACAGGAAAGGGAATTGAGGTGAAGTTACAAGCGCAGGTAGACTTTGTGTGCCAGGCGAAGAGGTTGAGTACAGTGTTCATGATTGTGTCATCTCTAACTGTTGAAGGGATATTAGGCGTTAATTTTTTGAACCAATATAAAGCAGTCGTTAACATGAGAAATGGTTCGATGGAGCTGAAACGAGATTCGGAGGAAATTACATTAAGATTCGACGATTGCTTATGTGCTAAAGATAACGCACACTTAGCATTATGTCTGGCGTAAGAGTCCGGTAGACAGGCACAGAATACGGGGTTCGAACAAGAGAAGAAGGAAATTCATAAATGTTTGGAGGAGGAGATCAGGGAGAAAATCTGGCATTTACGAGGGACCACGGTCTACGGGGAATTGCAGAAAATTTTATACGAGAATAGAAAGGTATTTAAACATGCTGCGGGTACAATAAGAAATTTTGTGTATAGATTCAAGGTCAAGCCTCCTAAACAGTTTAGGGCCCAAGTGTACCCGATACCTGTTGTGTACAAAGAAAGAGTAGAAACTGAGATCGAAAGCATGCTACAACAAGGGATTATCGAACCAGCATCCAGTCCGTACAACAGCCCTTTAGTTTGTGTTGAAAAAAGGATGGGTCAATTAGATTAGTTTTTGACGCAAGAAGGATTAATAAGATAATAGAGCCAGAGAGAGATCGGCCGCTGACACTTGACGAATTGCTACAAAAGTTTCACGGGATCAGAGTTCTGAGCTCAGTTGATTTGAGAATGAGTTTCTGGCAGGTGGAGTTAGATAGGGGGTGTAGAAAATACACTGCTTTCTTGTGCTACGGGAAATCGTATCAATTCCGGAAACTACCATTTGGGTTAAATGTATCATCCGCGGAATTTATCAGAGCGCTAAATACTGTCATTCCTAATGAAATTAAAGATAAGGTAACACTACTGTGTGGATGATGTCCTGATAGCAGAAAGAAACTGGGAAGACCACAATAGAACGTTAAGCATATTGCTCGGTGCACTGGAGAGACATGGGGTAACCGTGAATTTGGGAAAGTCAGAATTTGGACGAAAAGAAATCGAGTTGCTAGGTCACATTGTGACACCAGAGGGAATAAGACCAAATCCAGACAAACTCGAAGCAATCAGGGTGCCAAGGACAAAACGTCAGCTACGGGGTTATTTAGGATTAATAAATTTTTACATGAGGTTCATTAAGATTGGGGGTGCAGCGACACCCAGACTATGTCAGCTGACTGGAAAGGAAACGGTATGGAATTGGGACCCTGTCGCGCAGGAAGAATATGAGGCGTTAAAGAAGGCACTGCTGTCGGAACCTCTTCTCGGGCATCCAGACCTAGGGAAAGAGTTTTGTATGGCCGCGGACAGTTCCCGTAGTGGGCTTGGGGTAACATTGTTCCAAGAGCAAGAGCAAGGAGGAGAAGTAATACAACAACCTATTGCATTTGCGAGGCGAGTGCTTAGCAAAGCTGAGAGAAATTACACGGTAACTGAGCTTGAAGCTTTGGCAATAGTATGGGGTTTTAGTAAGTTTAGATACTATTTGTATGGGAGGCATACTAAAATCTATACTGACCACAAGTCACTACAGTTTCTGATGTCGGCCAAACTTAACCATAGACGACTCGCTAGGTGGGCACTCTATTTACAGGAGTTTCAGTTTTCGGTCATGTATATTCCTGGGCCACAGAATATAGTGGCACATGCGTTGTCAAGGAACCCAGTAGGTCATGGTCAATGCTTTGATGAGGAGGTAAACGAGAACAGATATGATATATTGTATTTGCAGGGCGTGCCGTTCGAGAAATACATAGGGGCGGTACTCACAAATATCGCGAAAGAGCAGGATAAAGACGCGAGACGCGTCATGGAGAATGGTGAAGGACAGAGTTAGAGCGAACTTAGATGCCAATATAGCGCGCTTTTATACAATTCAGAACGGGGTCCTTTTCTACCGTAGAAATCCGAACAAACAGGACTGGGTGTTGTGTATACCAAATGAAATAGTCAACAAGTTGATCTGGTACACGCACCTAAGTTACGGGCATTACGGGGCAAGGAAATGCTGTAAGAAGTTAAGGGAATCAGTTTATTTCATTAGTATGGAGAGGAGGATCAAGAACGTGCTTGGTAGTTGCAAATTGTGCCAGAAGGCAAAATCGTTAACTATCTCATGCAAAGCACCGCTTTTTCCGATAGTGCCAGGTAGATTGAGGGAATTCGGAGCAACAGATTTGTTTGGCCCGCTACCTAAGTCAGTGCAAGGATATAGATATGTTTTAGTAGCAGTGGAATTGGTGTCAAAGTATGTGACTTTTACCGCATTGAAACGTGCGAGGGGAAGGACAGTGGCAGCAGCGATCGTTAAAAACTTTTTGCGAGAAGTAGGAACTGTAGAAAAGTTCATAGCTGACAATGGGCCACAATATAGATCCAGACAATGGCTAACCACACTGAAGAGAAGAAGGATAAAACCGGTGTTCATATCCCGATACCATGCTGCATGTAACCCCAGTGAAAGAGTAGTAAAAGAACTGGGAAAGCTGTGTAAGATCTATTGCCATAGGCAACATAGAAGTTGGAGTATTTTTCTCAAAGATTTTCAGGACATCCTCAATGAGCTACCACATGGAGCAACTGGTTTATCACCAATTACGGTACTAAAGAATGAACCACCACCAGATCGAGTCAGGGAGCTGGTAGATTTTCCACGATTAGGAAAGCAGAGGCACACAGAAATTGGGAAGGTTGCGATAGAGCGTATTAAGAAAGCAGCTAAGGATAGGCAGGAGAAGCAGAAAGGAAAGATCCGTAAGATCGAATTGGCAGTAGGAGACAAGGTTCTAATTAAAAACTCATCGGTTATCAAAGAAGCACAGATTCCTAACTAGCAAATTCTTTACGGTGTATAGTGGACCATTCAGAGTGAGGCGGATTGTCCATGAAAATGCTGTACTGATTGAGACGATCAAGGGAAAACAATCTCGTGGGCTTCATCACATTTCTAACATCAAATTATGGAAAAGTTAAGGATAGATCGAAAGTAGGCAATTTATGGTAGATAGTGTATTTATTTGTGGTGTGTAACGTTGTGCAGGGTCAAATCGAACATGAGAATTTTCAGGCGGGATGTCAGGAAGTATGACGGAATAGACTGATCGAATGAGTCAGGAACAGGAGTCGACAGAGTGGTGTATGTACGTATTTTTTGTCATATGAATGAGGATCAAGCAGAAACGACGTGATGATTAATGAGTGGATATAGATGGTAGATAGAGAAGCGACGTGATAAACAGTAGTGGATAAAGGTGATATTTAAGGAGAGAAGCGACGTGAAGCAGTGTGATTAATAAAGAGAGATTCGACGTGATGAAACAGTGGTAAATAAAGGTGAGTAGAATTAATAATGTGGAGATGTCTTAGATGTATGTTACAGAGAGGCCTGTGTATGCTGCAATAGAGATTGATGCCAATGGCGAAGGAAGACCAGGAAATGATGGAGTAATGGACGGACGGAGAGCCGAAATACGAATGAAGAGATGAGGACAACTGCACAATGTGAAAGGACATAAAGGGAGTATGAGATCCAGATGGTGAACGTTGTGGAATACTGACGTAGGATGTAATATAAGTGTAAATCTAATTCTTACCATAACATTTGCTATATAAAAAAAAATAATTTTTGTTGTTGTTGTTTTTGAAGCCTGGTACCAGTATAACTAATCAAAACGGTACCAAGAATGTGTACAGTTATTTTGCAGGATGAATAATTTGTGTATTTTTTGTTCTTAGATGAGATGTCGCAATTCTAAGTTGATATATAGCAGGATGAATAATCGGTAAAGTGAATGCAGAGGTAAGCCGATGGAGAGAGGTGCCAGAGTGAAAGGACGAATTCGGAGACTGGAAAGCTATCTCCGAAACAGCTTCATGTGTTATGTGGTTGAGTATAAGGGAGCAAAGGTACGGTATGTTGTCGTGAGTGTGGTGGTGTTAAGGTTAGCTGACTTCTAGACCTATTCTGTTAGTGTATTAATGGATTGAATGAGAAGGAAAATGTGATGTCTGGTGAGTGAGAGTCGTAGAGTGGTGTGATCAATGCGCACACTCCTGTAAAGGGGATGCTACCGATCCATAACTAAAACATTATTGTGTTTTATTGTTTGATTTGGTTGAACCTCGATGGCAGGTCAGGATCTGACATGTGGATGCTACATATATGTCCTAGAATTGTTATATATACTAAAACGTAAAATATATAAAGAGATACTAATTTCAGTCTGTCACAAGCACAAAGGTGCATTGTATGTTGTAGATTTAGAGTCATCAGTTTCTAAAATGTTTATTGTGTTAGGATGTTAAAGGAGCTTAATATTTAATAACATGTGGCAGGTAATTGTGAGCTGTGTAGATTATTTATTATTTATTTGTTAGAACACTTTCAAGGGGTATTAATTTCAGTCTGTCACAAGCACAAAGGTTCACTGTATATTGTAGTTTTAGAATCAACAGGTTCTAATGTTTTCCTTGTGATGGTATGTTATAATAGTCTACTATCTGGTATTATTAGGAGCTGTATAGATTGTTTCTTATTCCTTTTCTTTTTTTCTTTTTTTTTTTTTTGACACTTTCATGTTTTGTATGAGGGACGACATGTACAATCAATAGCACAAGTGTGGGTTGTATATAGAAAAGAGATAAATGTTGATGTTGTATGTGTAGAAAACTAGGGTTTATAATTTTATGTTTTTTAGAACAAAGATTCTTTTATTACCAATGTATCTAATAGATGATACATGTAATCCACGAGTATTTAAATACTGTAAGAATATCCTTTTGTCCGTAATGTTGCGAGATGCATGGAAGTGTCTGACTGATTGGGTGTCGTAGCGCTGAGGTGCTCATGCAGAACACGCCCGTACCTGCATAAGAAGGCGGGAGGCCGAGCTGACGTCGCCATGGGAGAGGCGACATAACTGCGGCACTCCCCACTCCACTGCCGGTCGGGGTACACTCCATGCGCCCACTACAGCAGGTCAACGGCCTGGGGCGACACGCACGTACCACTGGCCATTCATAAGTTCCGCCACCCTTATGACGGGGAAAAGTGTCCCGCGGAGGCAACAGCGGGTGGTTTCTTCTGCTCAACGGCTCGCGTGGTGGCGCCACGGCAGAATGAATGACGCGCGGCAGAGTCCGGCGGGCAATTTTTACCAGCAACTATTAACTAGTACTGGACTGTGGAGCCGTGAAACAAGATGACTACTCGTATGTCTCCATAAGGTGGAAAGTGAAGGACTGGTGTTCCCACGTTGTGAGTGGTGGAAAAGATTTTGTCTTTAGCAGACGGGACGATTGTTTTATTTTGTTTTGTCTTGACCACTGAACGGTGGGATCCATAAACTTTTGGCAGTGACTTGTTAAGTGTGCTTTGGGAATTGCATGTGGGACGCTTGGTATACTTAAAGAGGACAGTTGTCGTTTGGTGACTAATTATTGTATGAATGCAAGAAACTAGAGTGGGACATTGACATTTGTGTTTGTAGTGGGAGACATTTCTTTAATTGGTGCAGGAATAAGTGCTGTTTGTTCGAACTTACGACTTTTAATTACACCATGAACTGAAAGGACAGAACCGTGGGTAATAGTAGTGGTAGGGCCATTTCTGGACGACCAGATTCGTGTGGATGGTGCGCTGAGAGTGACTATGACATTTGTGTTTAATGTGAGATACAGTTTACTGTTCAGTGCGTGTTCAAAATGCTGATTTGAGTGACTTAAAGACTTTCGTCCGGGTAACCATGGGAGAGCTTTTACACCGAGACAGTGTTTCTAGGGAACCTGTCAGCAACTTTTTTAACCCCACGAAAATCACAGAATGAAATGATTTAGTGTGACTCGCGAGATAGGAAATAATGTATTTGTATTTGTGTAAATTTTTTTTATATATGTTTCATTCCTGAAGGGACAGCAAGTGTAATTGTATTTCATTAACATTTGTGTTTAGAATTGTGGTGTCACAGCCAGACACCACACGTGCTAGGTGGTAGCTTAAATCGGCCGCGGTCCTGTAGTACATGTCGGACCCGCGTGTCGCCACTGTGTGATCGCAAACCTCGCGCCACCACAAGGCGGGTCTCGAGAGACTGACTCGAACTCAGCCCCAGTTGTACGGACGACAGAGCTAGCGACTAGACGTACGAAGCCTTTCTCTCTCATTAGCCGAGAGACAGAATAGCCTTCAGCTAAGTTAATGGCTACGAACTAGCAAGGCGCCATTAGCCTTACAGTGATTGTAATTAAAGTCTCCTTTGTGCGATGTACCACAATGATTGATTAAAGATAAGTATTATACCAGCTACGTACTTTTCTTCATAGCATTAATTACGTATCCTGTTCCAGTACTTCACGCCCGTCCGCGTTAGTCTAGCGTGCCTTTTAAGCCACCTCTATCTACAAGGTGTTGGCCCAGCTGCCGACACATCAAGAATAGTTAGTGTTTTTTTTTTGTTTGTTCTGGGTTACCAGTTCACGTAGTATGTTTATTAGAATATTTGGTACAATGATGCTTTAATTATTAACCAGTGGCGTAATACTAACGTAGCGGCTCTTGTTGCATTGGTCAGTAAGATTGTCACAGGGGACAAAAGTTTGCATTGCACAACAAATATCGGAATTAACTGATGCATTTTAATGTCGTGGACAGTAATGATCTTGTTGGTGTGTTCACTGAAGCCACTTATTTGCAATATCACAGTGGTGATATTTTACATTAAAGTGTAATGAAGGCTAGTCGAAATGCAAGTTCTTGTCGTCTAAATGTGTAACAACAGAGAAATGAGCAGTAGAGTAAGATACGAGAGCTACTGGTGGATTCAAGCACTTATTGCTAACTATTTATTGCATGTATTGATCAAAGTTGATGGACTTACTAGCTCAGCAACAGGTATTTGTACTGGTGGACAAGGATAAGGTTAAACTCACAGTCGAGTAGTGGTGGCAATTGCTTAAGTGATGATAGTTAATGAGGTATGACATGATGTCTTAGATGAACTATATTACGTAACCAGTATGTAACTTGTGGTATATATCATTGTTTTTTTTCTCAGTTTTATTTCTCTGTAGGTTTAATGTACATTTTAGAGTAATGGTATGGAGCCTGACATTCTACATGTAACTAGTGTACGCAATGTTTTTCTTTTGTTGATTTTGTTTTGTATATAGACATTGCCCTGTAAAGATTATTACAACGCAATTTATGAATGTCAGATTACTTGTTCTGAGTTTGGACGGTGAGCTATTTAAAATTCATGAGTACAATTAGTATTTTTTTTTATTTGTCATACAATTAGTGAAGTTTGGATTACTCATAAAAATAACGAAGATCCCAGTAACTAAGCAAATTTTTATTTCAACATTATTTTTTATTTGTATGATGTAATGTTTTATTTGTCATGTGGATTGTTGTAAATTTGTATGTGTACGTTACTCCGGATTGTGGAGAGTACAATAATGCAACAACTGTGTCAATAATTTGGTAAAGTAACAGCATTTGATCGTCTCTTTGAGGTCACCAGGGGCTAAGGTCTCCTCCTGGTTATTTTGATGACTTGCTACGTTTGTTCTAGTACAGCTTTCTTAAAAAAATGTTTGGAACTACCCTCGCATTGCAAGGATAGTACCGTGCCATTTTTTTCTGTATGGGTAGCCGGTGATGAAAGGGTACAGTACCGCCCGACGTTGAAAATAGGTACAACATAATTCATTATTTTTGTCAGAACAATACTTTTTTTTGTAAAATAACTCAATTTCAATTAATACAGCGCAGCCGGATACCAGTGTGGGAAAGAATGACAATTTATTTATTTAATTGATCACATGTACACTCCCACAAAGTAAATCCCTACATCCAGTTTGGTGAGATCTCTGAAATGAATGAATGTATGGTCGTCTGCTAACCGCAGATAGTGAATGTGAATATATGATCATCTTTGAGACGATCCTTTGGCCACCTTTGGTGGGACCAAAGAGATGAAATTTACCTGAGCTTTGAGTGCCTGAAATGTGGCTGACCAATACGGTAGCAAGGGGCTCCCCCACTTCAGCAGAGGTGCGAGAGGACCTGAAGAACGGCCATGTTTCAGCACTCTGCCGCTGGATCTTGTGCTGTTAAGACCTGTCTTAGTTGTGCTCCGTAAAGACAAAAGAGTGGAGACATGGTATGCATGTGGAATATTTAAGAGCAGTTTGAAATAATAATTTCTCTATTTCAGGAACTTTTGTGGGGAGAATTAAATGTCAGGCAGGTAATATTAATGGGATCGTAGTAATCTTCAGAAGTGACCAACGGTCACAATGAAACCACGTGTAGCAATAAGTTGAATTACTTCCGTGTGCTTAAGTTAAGCTGAGTTACTAGCGTGTGTACAATAAGTTGAAATATTTAAGAAATAGCGTGTGTACCATAAGTTGAAATATTTAAGAAATGGCGTGTGCAGGACTTGAAATTAGAGACGAGTACTTCCACGTGGTGAGTACTGTGTGAGTCTCAATCTGTGTATGAGACAAAGGATAAAGAGAAGTACTCGTCCATGGTATCAGTTGAGGACTCGTGTGTGTGATGAATATGTTCTTAATATTACTTTGCGTGGTATGTTTCCGTGTGACGCTTGATTCAAACTACAACACTCTGAGAGAGAAACAAGGTCAGTCCGCCGTCTATCCAGCAACGCCACTTGGCTTGCATTGCACAGGAAGACGTGCATATATCTCCAGAGTTCATAGTAGGAAAGTAGAATTACGAAGTGGGGCAGTGTCGTGTGAAACTGGGATAATTATTAATTGAAGTGGGAAAGCTGAAAGTGATAGTGTTGTGACTATTTATTGTGTTGTATTTCATGCTGTAGTGTGGTGTATGTCATGTAATTTGGGTATGTGTGGTTTGCATGGGAGAGTAGCTAGGTAGTTGCAGAGGTAGTGGGTTATGCGTGTTCCTTTTGTACTGCTCGGTCTGGAGGAAAGTTTCGTGATGATGATTGTGAGAGTCGAAGCGTGAGAAATAATAAATGATCCACCATCCTATCCAGAAAGTGCATTGTAGCGTTAAATAATTACGAGACCATAAGATAGAGATTCACCAATGTAAAGCCATGCCCACTGGGCGGAATTTCTCATGTGTTATTGTTGTAGGTTATAGAATTTGTGTGTTTAGGTTATTGAATTTATCGGAGTAAATAAGACAGTGAAAAGAAAAAGATTGGTGGCCTTTTCCTTCGAATTGTATGTTGTCATGATGTCCCGAATTTGTGTGTGCGCCATTCATATTCAGTGCGGTGGCCAGGTGTTGATAAAAGCCGTTAAATAAAAGACAAAAAGAAAATGTGGTATTGCCAGTGCATAGTGAACAGTCAGAGTTCTGTAAATTACTGAAAGTCAGATGTGCGTTTCCGTTGCATATTATTCATACAGGAGGATAATTTGTAACTTAATTGAGAGTACGAGATGGTTGGTTGGATGTTTGAGGTTTAAGGGACCAAACAGCAAGGTCATCAGTCCCTTGTTTCAAATATACTCCATTCTGCTAATGGGACATCTCAGAAAAGTCAGAACAATAAAACGGAAAAAGGGAAAAACGTAAAAGGGCAGTCACGTTGTCATTGGTAAAAAAACAAAATGAGGGAACGCGGCAAGAGAACGAACCCAACACTATGCTGAAGCAGCATAGGCAAGACCACCTGTGACTTAAAAGGTACAACTGCTATAATGCAGAAAGTACGTATGGGAATAGAAAGACTAACCAAGCCTTAAAAGAAAGGGTAAAAACAGAGTAAAAGGGGAAGAAAAGAGGATTCCGGTCAGGGAGACACCCAAACACTCACCGCCCTGCCCCAACACCAGAGAGAGATTAAAAACCTTAAAACTGAGAATAAAAACCACTCTCCCGGAGGAAACCGAGAACCAGAGAGACCATCCGGGAATCGTCAGCCAACATCAAAGGTAAAGTGTGGGGGAGTCTGTACTTAGCACGCAGAGCCAAAAGAAGGGGGCATTCAACCAAAATGTGGGCCACTGACTGGAAGGCTTCACAACCACATAGCGGGGGTGGCTCATCACGCAAAAGAAAACCATGGGTCAGCCTGGTATGGCCAATGCGGAGACGACACAGTGTGGTCGAGTCCTTTCGGGAGAGGCGAAAGGAAGAACGCCATGGGCATGGTGTCACCTTAATTGCACGAAGTTTATTAGACAGGGGAGTAGCCTCCCAAGAAGTGGCCCATGACTGTGCGAAGTGGGATTTGATGTGAAGCCGTAAATCCGCTGCAGGAGGGGTTACAGAAAACGGGGGGTAAGTAACTGCGCCCCCAACCAAACGATCAGCGAGCTCATTACCCGTGATACCCACATGGCCAGGGATCCAAAGGAAGTCAATGGAACAAGCAGCACGGTGAATATCAGCGAGATGGTCATGGATGGCAGAGACCAAGGGATGGCGCGAAAAACACCGGTCAATAGCAAGAAGGCCACTCATCGAGTCCGTACATAACAAAACGCGGTTGTGTTGGGATTGTTTAATAAAGGTAAGGGCCTGGGAAATTGCCATCAATTCCGCAGCAAACACCCCACATGTAGGTGGCAGCAGATGACTTTTCGTTCCAACAGAGGACGTGAAGGCATACCCAACATGATCAGCAGATTTAGAGCCATCAGTGTAAAAAACAACAGCATCCGGAAACTCCCATAAAATTTGGCGGAAAAAGGAACAGAACACCACCGGGGGGATGGAATCTTTCGGACCTCGGCGGAGATCCATCCCAATTCGAGGCCGAGGAACTAACCAAGGAGGGGTGGAGGGGAGGGAGCGAGAAAGACAGGACAAAGAAGGAAGCTGAAAATCACGGCAAAGAGACGCAAGGCGCAGCCCAACCGGTAAACCCGCCCGAGGGCGGGAGTCGGGTGGGCGACGTCCATGGTCTGGGAACAGGATAGAATAGGAAGGATGAGTGGGAGAAGAACGGATAGTGAGGGCATAAGACACCAGAAGCTGGGACCGCCGAACAGAAAGGGGGGGGATCCCAGCTTCAACCAGGAGACTATCAACAGGGCTAGTAGGGAAGGCACCGGTGGCCAAACGGATACCACGATGGTGGACTGGATCCAGCACGTGCAGTGTGGAAGGAGCAGCTGAACCATAAACTTGACAACCATAGTCCAAGCGAGACAGAACTAGAGCACGATAAAGACGGAGGAGGAGGGAACGGTCCGCACCCCAAGAGGAGTGGGCAAGGAAGCGAAGGACATTGAGTTTACGGAAACATCCTACCTTCAGGAGTCTGATTTGGGGCAGCCAAGTGAGCTTGTTGTCGAAAAGAAGACCCAGGGAACGAAACTGTGGGACCACAGGCAATCGTTGTGCAGCGAGATAGAGCTCTGGATCAGGGTGGATTGTAGTACGGCGACAGAAGTGGACCACTCGCGATTTTAAAGGAGAGAATTGAAACCCGTGTGAGAGGGTCCATGCAGAGGCACGCCGTATAGCCACCTGGAGCTGCCGTTCTGCAGATGCCATCGAGGAGGAACTAACCCAAATGCAGAAATCATCCACATACAGGGCAGGGGCGACCAAGGGACCGACAGAGGCCACAAGTCCATCGATAGCAATGAGGAAAAGAAGGACACTCAAGACAGAACCCTGTGGGATGCCCGTCTCCTGGGTCCGTGGAGAACTAAAAGCAGTACCAACTCGAACTCTGAATGACCGATGGATCAGGAACTGGCGGATAAAAATCGGGAGTGGTCCCCGAAGACCCCACTGATGAAGGGTTAGTAAGATGTGATGGCGCCAGGCCGTGTCATAGGCCTTGCGAAGGTCAAAAAACACTGCAACCAAATGGCGGCGCTGGGAAAAAGCCTGCCGAACTGCGGATTCCAAGCGAAGTAAATGATCGATTGGAGATCGTCCCTCTCGAATGCCACACTGGTAAGGGGACAATAGATCCCGAGATTCGAGGACCCAATTGAGCCGACGGGCTACCATCCGTTCAAGTAACTTACAAACAACATTGGTCAAACTAATTGGCCGATAGCTGTCAACAGATAGGGGGTTCTTACCAGGCTTAAGGACAGGAACCACAATGCTATCCCTCCACTGAGAAGGGAAGTCACCCTGGAGCCAGATACGGTTAAACACCCGAAGAAGATGTTGCCGTTGTGGAGCACTGAGATGTTGAAGCAGTTGGTTATGAATGGAATCTGGGCCAGGGGCCGTATCATGAGAAGATAGAGCAGAAAGAAATTCCCATTCAGTAAAAGGTTCGTTGTAAGATTCTGACTCACAAGGGGTGAAACATAAGGTGGAAGTTTCAGCCCGCTGTTTTTGATGAAGGTAAGCAGCTGTATAGGAGGCTGACGCTGACGCCACTGCAAAATGGGTCGCTAGATGTTCTGCAAGAACTAATGGGTCCGTACAAATGCCATCTGGGAGGTGAGGGCCTGCGAGGGTGGACTGCCGATGGCAACCTTGGAGAGAGCAAAGTGTAGCCCATACCCGTGACAGAGGGACAGTAGAACCAAGGGAAGAAACAAATCGTTCCCAACATATCCGCTTGCTCTGTTTGATTAAATAACGGGCTTTAGCGCGAAGGCGTTTAAAGGTAGTAAGGCTGGCTACGGATGGGTGCCTCTTAAAGTGTTGCAAAGCTCGACGGCGATCACGGATGGCAATGACAATAGCCGTACTCCACCACGGGACTTGCCGGCGATGAAAGGGTCCAGATGAGCGCGGGACAGCAAGGCTAGCAGCGCGAACAATCGCGTCAGACACGTCACGTAGGACGTCATCAATACAACCCGACAAAGGGGGAGAAAACGCGACCTGTGCAGTGTATAGAGGCCAATCGGCGCGGTGGAAAGTGTGGTGTCACCGCCAGACACCACACTTGCTAGGTGGTAGCTTAAATCGGCCGCGGTCCATTAGTACATGTCGGACCCGCGTGTCGCCACTGTCAGGATCGCAGACCGAGCGCCACCACAAGGCAGGTTTCGAGAGACGGACTAGCACTCGCCCCAGTTGTACGACGACGTTGCTAGCGACTACACTGACGAAGTCTTTCTCTCATTTGCCGAGAGACAGTTAGAATAGCCTTCAGCTAAGTTAATGGCTACGGCCTAGCAAGGCGCCATTAACCATTTGTAACGTTGCATGTACCTCAAGATAGAGTCTCACTTGTATCATCAAGAATGCTGTATACCAAGGGACGATATAAAAGTTAAGTGTTCTAGTAGCTACGTTCTTTTCTTTATCACATTCATTACGAATCCTGTTCCAGACTTAACGCAAGACGGCTTGACGCGTGCCCTTTCGGCTACTTCACTGTGGACTGGCTGCCTTAACAGTCCACTACAGAAAGACCAACGAGGTAACCTGTCCATCGGGGAGCGGGAAGGGAGCGTGATAATCAACGGGAAATGGTCACTATCACAAAGGTCGTCGTGTGGCGACCAGTGTAATGAAGGGAGGAGAGAGGGGGAAGAAAGAGAAAGATCAATGGCAGAAAAGGTACCATGACCGGCACTGAAATGAGTAGGGGAGGCATCATTAAGAAGGCACAGGTCGTGGTCTGCAATAAATTGGTCTATAAGAGGACCTCGTCTAGATGGAAAGGCACTGCCCCACAAAGGATGATGAGCATTAAAATCCCCAAGGAGGAGGAAGGGAGGAGGAAGTTGCTGAAGAAGGGTGGTTAAGGCAGCAGGTGTAAGAGTCCTGTCAGGAGGGAGATAAAGATTGCAAACTGTGACTGCAGAGTCTAAGTGGACCCTAACAGCAACCGCTTCCAATGTAGTTTGGAGAGGAATCCACGTGCTAGCAATGTCTGTATGGACCAACGTACAAGCGCCACCAGAAGCCCGCAAGGGTCCGACCCGATTTCGACAGAAAACACGGAACCCACGGAGGGTCGGTGAGTGAGCATCAGTAAAATGAGATTCCTGGAGAACCACACAAGCTGCAGAGTAGGACGAAAGAAGGGATTTCAATTCCGGATGGTGACGATAGTATCCATTACAATTCCATTGGAGAACCACAGAACGATGGTTTAAAGGAGGGCTGAACTCGCTAAATCCAGTCATGCCGCCGGGTCCCCACCCGTCACCGACAAGGAGGGGGCGACATCCATGAACGACAGGTCAGAATCCGGTTGTGAAGTCGGGGAAGGGACCTCCGGTGACACCAGAGGCTCTTTGTCCCGGGACTTATGTTTCATCTTCTTTTCAGGCTGAGATCGAGGAGGGCTGTGTGGCATAAAGGAGCCAGCTGCAGCAAGATCAGGAACAGAAAGAGACCGGGCGACCTGGGGGCCGACAGACCGCGGCTCTCGCAGTCGCCGCGCTGTAGCAGACCTTTGACCTGGAAGGTGCCGGGAAGGGGCATCCCGGGAGAGGCGCCCTTGACCGGCAGACGCCGAAGGAGTGGGACACTTCTCCGGCTGGGGAGGGGGAGCAGCGCCCGTAGGAGAAGGTGTGGGAACCGCAGGGGAGGAGGGGAGGAGAGGGGTCCGGGATGGGGGTAAGGAAGGGGGGGGGGAAGAGGTGAAGATGTAACCAAGGCGTAACTAGATGTCATGGACATAGGGTGCAGTCGTGCATATTTCTTATGGGCCTCTGTGTAGGTTAAACGATCGAGGGACTTCTGTATCTTTTTTTCTTTCTTATATACTGGGCAATCTGGTGAACGTCGAGAATGACTACCATGACAATTTACACATACAGGAGGGGGGAACACAGGGACTCCCCTCATGGAGTGGACGTCCACAGTCACCACAGAGAGGGTCCTGGGAACAGCGAGAAGACATGTGGCCAAAACGTAAGCACTTAAAACACCGCATAGGAGGTGGGATTTACGGCTTCACATCACAGCGATAGAGCATAATCTTAACTTTCTCAGGAAGGGTATCCCCTTCGAAGGCCAGGATAAAGGCACCAGTATCAATACGATTATCTTTAGGACCCTTCTGAACACGCCGAACAAAGTGAACACCCCGCCGTCCGAGATTGTCCCGAAGTTCCTCATCAGTTTGAAGGATGAGGTCTCTGTGAAAAATCACACCTTGTACCATATTTAGAGACTGGTGAGGGGTAATGGACACAGGAATTGCGCCAAGATGGGTACAGGCACGAAGGGCCGCAGATTGGGCAGCTGAAACAGTTTTTTGTCAGCAACGAACCCGACCGCATCTTTCTCAGGGAGTCCACTTCACCAAACTTGTCTTCAATGTGTTTCACAAAGAATAGACACTGGTGAAAGTATCTCCATCAGTCCTGGTGCAAACTAGATAACGGGGGAAAGGTTTTGCCCCAAGACAACGGGCCTGACCCTCTTCCCAGGGGGTAGCCATGGAAGGGAAGGCCGAAGGGGTAAGAGAAGCAGCACTTGAGGAATCAGTTCCATGCAGAGAGATGGCCGCAGAAGAATGGCCAGAGTTTTGGACCCGTATGCGTTTCATCTGCATAGCGTCCGCCCTGATACCACCCACTCCGATCAGGGGCTCTCCTCACGGGCGCCACCCAGCCACAGCAAGGGCCGTCTGGCACGGCGGCCATTGCCGGGAGTTCCGATGCTCCAGTATGACGAGCAACCACTCCAAGGCATGCATGAGGAGGTCACAGCTCAGGTATCAGAAGTGTGATCCCTGTGTGTTCAGGGGGCTCAACCAAAAGGGTACATAGCGACCCCACCACACGGGCTGGCTACCGTGCTGGCTATGCACCCTAGCATCAGACAACGATGTGAAAGAAAAGGTGGAATGTACTAGGAGGGCGCACGTCGGAGACACTAGGTAAGGTGCTCTTCCCCAAATGGCTCACACTACGGAGGAGAAATTTTGTAATGGAGGTCAAACCCCAGAGGGGGACCAAGGAATGCCAAAAGGAGGAGATGATTACGCAACAAAGCCAGAGTGTAAAACCAACAGAACCAGGAGGATAGAGGGGGCCAACATAAGCAAGGACACCAATAGAGGGAGAGGAGAGGGCGAGGGGAAAGGAGCATGGAGGGGAAAGGAGGGGAAGGGAAAGGAAATTCAGCCCGGGAGAGAAAGAAGGCTGCAATGGCTCGGGGCCCCGTGTCGCCACGCACGTATCCACAAAAGAGTTGTGGACCCCCTGTGGGGGGGAGAGTACGAGAGTTCATGTTACTCGATAAATAAGAATGAATCCACTCGCTTGGCAGACCACTCATCTTGCAGGACTGACTGCATGATGCCACAGTATGAGCAAGGCATGTGGGTGCCTCTCAGCATGAAATGCAGAAAAAAGATTTTACTAGCATTTATAAGTAACAAGTATCTTAATGTTGGCCATAGCAATATATTTGGTGTTCTACGTCTTAACGTAGCATTTTTCTTCTAGTCTGGTCCTTCTGGCGCGCCCATTTTTGCAACATCATTTACTGACATTGCAGAACTTGGAGTTCGCACATCATCCTTCATAAATAGATTTTCGGTGAAGCAACTTGCATCGAATCCTAATCTCTCAAGGATTCTGATTCTTCGAGTGTACAAGCATTTTAACATCAGTTGTTCCACGAATTAAACTCTGAGAATTGGATGCAGTATTTATAACATTCTGCAGAACTATTTCGTGATAAAAAATTTCACCATTTTGACCAATAATTGTACATACATCCTCTCTCAGGGTCACACGTAGCACCGCCAGGCCGCTTTGTGTCTGGCCAGGTCTTTGGATCCTGGACTTCCTAGTAAACAGAACTGATTACAAAGCTGGCCCGACTTCCGGTTGTGTGTTGTTCTCTAAGCGACATTGTCGAACTGTTCCGAATGCCCACCGAAATTCGAAAAACTCTTGAGCCTTTGCGTCAGTCTACGGCCTCCTGAGGGTCATAAACGAAAAGAGTGAGCTGAATTTCACAGGATTTCTGTTTTCGGAATCTACGTTCATTTATGTAAAGGAGATTTTCACTCAGGATAATTTAGGTTAAGTAGTGTGTAAGCTATGGGACTGATGGCCTTAGCAGTTAAGTCCAATAAGATTTCATACACATTTGAACATTTGAACCAAAGGACAAACACATACACCCATGCCCGAGGGAGGACTCGAACCTCCGCCGGGATCAGCCGCACAGTCCATGACTGCAGCGCCCGAGACCGCTCGGCTAATCCCGCGCGGCTTCACTCTGGTAAAAAGATAGCAATACGTTAGCAAATTATATTTTCATTTGTGTGATTTTTGAAATGTGTTTCACATGCCCCACCTTCTGTACTAACTTTGCTTGCGAGAGTTAGTCCCTGAGGCATAACCAAAAGGAAAAAGGAGACTTACGTCTTAATAATGACCACGCTGACATCGACACTATTGGCGACGGGGCAGACCCTTGGACTGGACAAAAGAGGCGTAATATATTGCCAGAGACCTTATTGAAGGAACCATAGACTTGTTTTCTAGCCGGCCGGAGTGGCCGTGCGGTTCTAGGCGCTACAGTCTGGAACCGAGCGATCGCTACGGTCGCAGGTTCGAATCCTGCCTCGGGCATGGGTGTGTGTGATGTCCTTAGGTAGTTAGGTTTAATTAGTTCTAAGTTCTAGGCGACTGATGACCTCAGAAGTTAAGTCGCATAGTGCTCAGAGCCATTTGGTTTTCATAATTCACTTCATAAACACGACAGGCGCTCGAGGATTTAAACCCAAGTCTTGTGTCTAGATTGCTATGTTCAGGCGCTATTTTCGGCGAGAGATGAAATTATTCATTCCTGGATTGTGTAGACTTGGCTATCAACTTTCGCTAACTGAGACAGGCAAACGAGACAGAAGTCTTTCACTCGGTAAATGTTACGCAGAGTCCCACTGAGCGAAGAATCAATATCGGTAAACGGGTTATTGTGTCACAGCAGTAGGAATGCAACATTTTCTCTTACGATATTGTTAAAGCGACGGGCCGTAAAGAATACGGGCATCTTCATAAACTGAAGCAAGAGTGGGCGAGGTACTAAAATATCCACCTTTTGATATAACTGGTTGAGTGAGCTTCATTACGTGGCGTGAACGCTTCTTAAAAGTATGAAAGTGACAGACGTCCAAAAATTGGGTGAACAACTATCAATCCTTCGATATGCAAGACACTTTGTTTACCTCCCGTGACATATAGTTCTGGAAGCACGTCCTGAAAGCCACTGAATTGGAGTTGACATTAGATAAATGCATCACAAGGGAAATACGCACCGGTTATTGAGTCAACCGTTTTCACTTGAAGGTAACAATTTTTTTAAATCAAGGGCTGCTATTACTGTACATAACATATCGTTTGAAATTACAACACTATACTACATGTATCTTTATTGTAAATAAGAAAACATTATTGCAGATATTGCTCACCACAGACGAGAAACATTTGAACCTTCTCTCCGTTGCTTTCCATTGTACTCACACAAACCTTCATCTGATCCACGTCGGTAGCTGCGGGATTAGCTCGGCAAATTGCTAGCAAAAGCGCCCCAGGTTCGCTTGCCGAACGAGTCTGCTGGGTATTGTGTTGTCCTTATCTTCGTATTTTCACGTGCCGCCATGTAAACGATTTTCCTGTCAGTTATAAGTATAAGCCTATATATGAACTCCAGCTAGTTTAAAAAAAAAATGGCTCTGATCATTATGGGACTTAACATCTGAGGTCATCATTCCCCTACACTTAGAACTACTTAAACCTAACTAACCTAAGGACACCACACACATCCATGCCCGAGGCATTATTCGAACCTGCGACCGTAGCAACAGCGCGGTTCCGGACTGAAGCGCCTAGAACCGCTTGGCCACAACGGCCGGCTTCCAGGAAGTGGCCGAGTTAGATTGACTATCTGTTCTAGGACAGAGTGCGTTTACTCTAGGCAAAAACAACTTCGGGTTATGATTTTAAGAACGTCATCTTTACGTTAATTGTTAAAAACCATTCAGTAGCCAAGATTGCACAAAATATTTTTTTTATTCAAGACGACCGGTTTCAACAGTCTTAGTTGTAATTTTCAGGTTTTAAACATTGCAGGCCGGTGTGGACGAGCGGTTCTAGGCACTTCAGTCTGGGACTGCGCGACCACTACGGTCGCAGGTTCCAATCCTGCCTCGGGCATGGATGTGTGTGATGTCCTTAGGTTAGTCAGGTTTAGGTAGTTCTAAGTTCTAGGGGACTGATGACCATAGATGTTAAGTCCCATAGTGCTCAGAGCCATTTGAACCATTTGAAGCCACTGTGGTGAGTTTTTGAACAGGTCTTCAGATGAGGAAGTGGATTACTGAATAGAAAAATGAGGTGCTATTTAAAAAAGCAGGCTTCTCGTTTATAACTTCGTGAAGAACTTACAATAAAGGCAATCATGCTGTTTAATGTCCCTCTGGTAGCTAAACCACATTTTTTATTTTGCTTCTAGACAAGAAGTTGTATGTGGTGGCTAATAACGTTACCAAATCACCTGGTTTACAATATTCGCAAATTTATAAAACAGTAGGAAAAAAAAGGAAGAACGATTCTTAAACTATGTCAAGTTGTTCTGTGATGTCAGGTGTGATCTGGCGGACGAATTGAAACTGGCCATAAATTAGGGATGACAAAAGCAAGTTGACAACACTTCAGGCGATCGTCAACTGTCGTGGCGCTGTGAGTTCTTTTGTTACAGCTTCGCTCCTCTAGATTAGCGTAGCGCGCATCGAATCTGCCTTGATTGTGGCGTCGTCATTGATAGTAGGTGTTGTGATTGTAGAGAACTTTTCGAATATGCCGAAAGACTGATGAAGTAAATTGCCTAAAAATGTTTCTAAGCGAACAGGTCAAATCGGGAATATTATCAACATTTTTTGAGAAAACTGTATCTGACAGCTCGCGTGATTTCACGAACAATCGTTCTGCAGATGTATATTGAGATGAATATTCAGATCTTCTGGAAATTGTGCAATACCGTTTAGCAATCGTTGCCCATAATGCACCTGTGGAATGATATTTTTCTTATTAAATATGACTGATATAAGAAATAGATTTCTGTACAATGTGTAAAGAATTTGTTGATCGTCAGTTATGTTTAAGTAACTCTTTCTTGGATTCGGTGTTGTCATAGTATTGAGAACGAGTGAGATCTTTATAGTTATATTTCTCGCGTCCTCGAACTTTCTTTTGTAAAGAGTAAGCCACTGTGGTTCACATGAAGATTGTAAATACCCCCTGTTACTTTATTTGGAAATAGAGCAGCCCTATTGTCAAGATAAACGGGACATCCTGTATATGTAGCCTAGCGGCTAATTGTAAACTAGTCTGTCTTAATTAAGAATGCAACACACTGTGCGTTAAGGAACAAGAAAAAAATTACTAATAATATGCAGTTTGACTAATGTGCCGCCTTTATTAACCTGTGAGATTAAATTATATATCATTTTGTGATTACTTGAACGTGCGAGAAAAATGGAAAATTAAATGGTAATATGAAATTTAAATGATGCTATTCTCGGAATACGGCAGTTGCATAGCGAGAAACTGAGCTGCCATAATCGTCATTTCCTTAGGTAGTATGAATTTCTTAATCGTGTTACAGCTGCTGTTGCTGCAGTAAGGACAACCACATCAATCTTAGTCCTTGGTGGCGGCGATGTGGATGTGCCCTGCGTTTTTGTGCTCAGAAATTCTCATTCGAAAAGCAATTCTTTGGACGTCCGTACGTAAAGTCTAGGCCTAATGCAACACTAGTTACAATTTACTGATGTGGTAGTCTGAATCATAACGTTTTCTCTTCGTACCGTGGGCAGTATCTCTGGATCACAGAGTGCGAGGCTTCAATACTTCACGCTACTCCACGTCAGTCGATTACAGAACAGATCTGCAGAGTGGGCGTGGAATTGGATACGCGTTCACTGCGAACTTCAAGGTCGGACTGGAACGAACCGAAACATTACTCGTAGCAATCTCGCCGGATGATTAGGCGATATTTATCGGCAGACGGCGTACGGAGTTGAGTGGTGATTTCGCCACACCTGTATGGCGCGCCGAAGGTGAGAATGCACATTGATGACGCAACGCGGCGAATGCAGACGGACGATCATAGCTGCAGTGCAGGCGCCCTCTGGAATTTTTAGTGGTCGTGACGAGCATTTGCGCTGGGTGCCGTTAATTGAGCTCGCTGGCAGTTCGTTAACTGACAATATGTGCCTGTTTGCTAATTACACGTATTGTCCGCTTCTATCGAACGAGCATTTTCTGTGGACCATTAAATAAACAGCTAAGGAAAAGATTAGTGACGTGTTTCGTACTGGATTATTGTTCCGTATAGTCCCGAAATGTGGAGTGGACAATGTGAGAGAGAAAAAGAAGGGAGGACGATCAGAGTTGAACTTCCTGTCTTTGACGATGTCATTGGACACGGACTGGGAAGAAAATCGGCCGTGCCCTATCAAAGGACGCGGAACAGCACTTTGTCTTAAGCGATTTAGGAAAGTAATGGAAAATCAATCACTGGATGACCGGACGGAGATTTGAAACTTTGTCCTCCAGAATGCGAGTTTACTGTTCTCAGCCCGTGATCTACGATATTTCCGAAGCGGGGCAAAAAATACATGCGCCCCCCTCGCATCCCCCAGCGTCTAAAAAAAACGATTTTTCAAAAAGATGTTCATTTTATAGCGAACGTCTTTCTGAAGACATTGATTTATAAAACATATATGTTCGAGTAAATTTTAAGACATGTTATATTGTCTTAAGTTTGCCAAAGTTCAGTGCCATGCCTCTTCACACAGCATTCTTCAGTCGCATGTCACTGTGTTTCGCTCTGTGGAATTCAAGCGTGTGTAATTTGTAATGGAAGCCGTCAAACCTACATTCAGGACAGTGGTAGTTATCCTATGATGGCTTCCCGATCCCAGTCGGCCAATCAGACATCTTATCCCCCCCCCTTTTTTTTTTTTAAGAAACCCTCACAATCAGTACTCGGTGGGATTATTTGTGACCGGAAGAATAAGAACTCTTCAGAAAATTTGGCTCTTTATTGCCTATTACCTACTAACTTTTAATTGTACGTCACACAAAAGAGAATGTAGTAAACATAAAACCAGAAAAGATAAGAGACAAGCTAAACAGTACACTTTTCTTCAATCCTTGGGTCGCAGCATTTTTTTATCTCTACCTTTCTATAGCTTTCCACGGCATGCCTTCGTTTCTGTGAAAGAATCTACTACCTCATAAAAAATCGTCAAATGTTTTGTTACATGAAAACTCAAAACGTCATTGCCTAATACAGAAAAAGTTGCTGACAGGTACAGTATCCAAGACTGGTGTGGTTTCTCGATTTGATTACGTCTGTCACTGTCTACTATAGTACGTTTAAAATTAGTTGCGACTTTTGACAGTTCAGCGCGGAACGAGTGGGTGGAAGTGTAGTTGCCAGTGTGAGCTGGGCACGTCAGCAGGCTGACAGCGTCACAGCAAGCCGCGCAAGCTGGCGGATGTGCGATCTTCCTCAAACGAGTGTAAAGAAACTATCAGCTGAAAACATCTATTCTCGCACTTATTGTGGGTTAATTCTTCAGCTTCATGATGAATTGCACATCATTACGTTAATGCTCTTAGTTATTGCGATATTTCGATATAGCTGCAAGAATTCCTTAAGGTTTGCAGCGAAAAATAAGGGTCGCTATGAATTTTCGTTTCGTGAGTGTTACGTATGTTGCCTCGTATAAAATGTAGAAACGTACTGAACTATTATTCAAACTTGGATTGGTTTACGTACACTCCATTTTCTCCAGACTGCAGACGGTTCACTTCATCATGAAAGCACCAGCGAAAAAGTTAGATAGAAATTGTTATAAATGCCACGTATCAAATAAACTGTTCGAGGTATCGAAACAAGATTTAGGCAAATGATATTAACAAAGAGCAGAGTATTTTGCCATTTTGTCGTAAAAGAAGTTGAATAGCTCCGTGGTGTAGTGGTTTGACATTAAACTGTTGCATTGATGGTCGTGAGTTCAAAACTCACCTGGACTGTACAATTTTAATTTCTACATTCGGTTCGAGCACATTCTTGACATTTGTGGATACTTCTAGAATCATTGTACTGGAATGTTCTGTAGCTGTATACAGGTTGGTCTATTGATAGTGACCGGGCAAAATATCCCACGAAATAATTGTCAAACGAAAACCTACAAAGAACGAAACTTGTCTAGCTTTAAGGGGGAAACCAGATGGCGCTATGGTTGGCCCGCTAGATGGCGCTGCCATAGGTCAAAAGGATATCAACTGCGTTTTTTAAAAATAGGAACCCCCATTTTTTATTACGTATTCGTGTAGTACGTAAAGAAATATGAATGTTTTAGTTGGACCACTTTTATCGCTTTGTGATAGATGGCGCTGTAATAGTCACAAACATATGGCTCACAATTTTAGACGAACAGATGGTAACAGGAAGGTTTTATAAATTAAAATACACAACGTAGATACGTTTGAACATTTTATTTCGGTTGTTCCGATGTGAAAAATGTACCTTTGTGAACTTATCATTTCTGACAACGCATGCTGTTACAGCGTTATTACCTGTAAATACCACATTAATGCAATATATGCTCAAAATGATGTCCGTCAACCTCAGTGCATTTGGCAATACGTGTAACGACACTCCTCTCAACAGCGAGTAGTTCACCTTCCGTAATGTTCGCACATGCATTGACAATGGGCTGACGCATGTTGTCAGGCGTTGTCGGTGGATCACGATAGCAAATATCCTTCAACTCTCCCCACAGAAAGAAATCCGGGGACGTCAGATCCGGTGAACGTGCGGGCCATGGTATGGTGTTTCGACGACCAATCCACCTGTCATGAAATATGCTATTCAATACCGCTTCAACTGCACGCGAGCTATGTGCCGGACATCCATCATGCTGGAAGTACATCGCCATTCTGTCATGCAGTGAAACATCTTGTAGTAACATCGGTAGAACATTACGTAGGAAATCAGCATACATTGCACAATTTAGATTGCCATCGATAAAATGGGCGCCAATTGTCCTTCCTCCCATAATGCCGCACCATGCATTAACCTGACACGATCGCTGATGTTCCACTTGTCGCAGCCATCATGGATTTTCCGTTGCTCAATAGTGCATATTATGCCGCTTTACGTTACCACTGTTGGTAAATGACACTTCGTCGCTAAATTGAACGTCGCCTACAATTCTGCCACTGGGCACAAGAGAAATTACGGGACGATGATAGAACGCGTGCAAAAAATCTAAGTCGTCGCCATGGAATTCCTGGTGCATAGAAATATGGTACGGGTGCAATCGATATTGATGTAGCATTCTCATCACCGAAGTTTTGAGATTCCCGAGTCTCGCCCAATTTGTCAGCTACTGATGTGCGGATTAGCCGCGACAGCAGCTAAAACACCTACTTGGGCATCATCATTTGTTGCAGGTCGTGGTGTCGTTTCACATGTGGCTGAACACTTCCTGTTTCCTTAAATAACGTAACTATCCGGCGAACGGTCTGGACCCTTGGATGATGTCGTCCAGGATACCGAGCAGCATACATAGCACACGCCCGTTCGGCATTTTAATCATAATAGCCATACATCAACACGATATCGACGTTTTACGCAATTGGTAAACGGTCCATTTTAACACGGGTAATGTGTCACGAAGCAAATACCGTCCGCACTGGCGGAATGTTACGTGATACCACGTACTTATACGCTTGTGACTATTACAGCGCCATCTATCACAAAGCGAAAAAAGTGGTCCAACTAAAACATTCATATTTCTTTACGTACTACACGAATATGTAATAAAAAGTGGGGGTTGCTATTTAAACAACGCAGTTGATATCCGTTTGACATATGGCAGCGCCATCTAGCGGGCCAACCATAGCGCCATCTGGTTTCCCTCTACAAGCTGGACGAGTTTCGTTCCATGTAGTTTTTTCGTTTGATGCTTATTTCGTGAGATATTTGGCCCGGTCACTATCAATGGACCACCCTGTATACTGCACGTGTTCTGGCCGGAAGCAGTTCGGTCCGCGTTCTTGTATGTGCAATCTTTATATGGAGAAGTTTGAACAATCAGCCCTAGACGAAGCTAATAACAAACCATCTCGTTGGTATCGATACGTAGATGACACATTTGTGGTTTGGTCCCATGGCAGAAAGGCCTTGGACGATTTCTTTGATTATCTAAATAAAATTCACCCAAAAATACAGTTTACCATGGAAATAGAAAAGGATAACAGAATATCTTTCTTGGATGTCTTAGCTATGAGACGGTCCGATAGAAGCTTGGAATATAAAGTTTTTCGGAAGGCAGCACATACGGACAGATATTTACATAAAAATTCTAATCATCATCCTCAGCAAAAAAGAGGTGTCATAAAAAGTCTTGTCGATCGAGCGGAACGGATATGTACACCTGAACATTTGGATGCTGAAGTGAAACATCTGAAGCAGGCTTTTGAAAAAAACGGCTACTCAAGGAAAGAGAGAAATAGAATTTTGCGTCCAAGGAACAGAAACCCAAAAGATAAGAATGAACCACAACGACAGAAAAATACAGTAGTTCTCCCTTTTATTAAAAAAGTAACAGATCGGATCGGTAAGATTTTACGAAAACATGACATAAAACCGATCTTTAAATCAACAAAGAAAATAAGTGAAGTACTACGATCTGTGAAGGATAAACGCCCTCCCCTGTCGACATGTGGTGTGTATAAAATTCCATGTACCTGTGGTAAAGTTCACATTGGTACTATCAAAAGAAGCGTAAACACGCGATTGGAAGAGCATAAAAGTCTTTGTCGACTTGGAAAAATAGAAAAGTCAGCTGTAGCGGAACATGCTCTTCAACCAGGCAACCACCAAGTGAAGTTTTCGGATACCGAAGTTTTATCTACAACGTTAAATTACTATCCACGGGTATATAGAGAAGCTATAGAAATTTATAAACATCACGATAATTTCAATAGGAAAGAGGAGGCTATGAAACTTAGCGATATATAGACAGTGGCTCTACAAAATTGCTAACAATTTTTATCTTGGACAAGGTGATAATCGATAGTCAACCTTATCTTTGCTATGGATTATCAGTGGCTCTACAAAATTGCTAACAATTTTTATCTTTGACAAGATGGTAATCGATAGTGAACCTTATCTTTGCTATGGATTATCACTGCTCATCACGTGTCACCTGAACCACGCCCCCCTTTCTCACAATATATAAGTCGCTCTCCGACACCCGACCAGTCGGCAAGACTCAGCGGAGCAGCGCCTCTGAGGAAGTCCAGCGCAGTTCTGGACGAAACGTAAGGAGCAGAAAAGTTCTTGGACCACGACCTCACATCCCGGAAAGTATATCAACAGCCATGCTGAATAAACCTTCGTTAAGTGAATTTAGTGTTCGTCATTCATCTAATTACACCTTCTTCTACGTGACATTATTTTGGTGGAGATGCTGGGTATCGTAACTTGTGATAGCGCACATTACGACGACACAGTGGCTCCCATCAGGCCACGACAGAGCCGCCGTTTAAGTGGCGAGCAACCCGAGTTCGAGCAATATTCAACAGATCGCAATCTATCGGAGACAGAAGAAGAAGACGTTACAATGACAGCAGCTGTGTGCCCCCCACATGAGACATCCTTCCGGGTTCTCTGATGACGATGGCCAAGATCCAAACAAGTGGCTGGAGGTATGTGAGCGTATAGCCAAATTTAACAAATGGGATGACACCGTGAGTTTGACTAACGTATTTTTCTACTTGAAGGACACTTCCCTCATTGTTCTCATACCATTGCTTGGCAATTTCACAAGCTGGGAAATATTCCAGGCGGAAATGCGCAAGTATTTCGGCGACAAACAACAGCAGAAGTGCAAGGCTGAAGATAAAGTGCAGAGCACAGCGTCCAGGAGAAACTACAGCATCCTACATTAAAGACGACTTAGAGCTGTGTAAAATAGTGTATCCTAGAATGGAGGAGGAAGATAAGGTTGTACCTCTTACGAAGGATGTTGCTGAGGACATGTATCAAGCCCTACTCCTGAAGGAGGTTTCGACAGCAGACTACTTCATAAAATGGTGCCAGTACATCGAGACAATGCATGAAAAAAGAATTACACGCAAGAAGTTTGAACGGCTTCCAAACGTCGTATCGATGTCTGTGATGGAGGAAGCAACTGATTTCACAAGTGTTCTTTGTCATATAGTGAGAGAGGAAGTTAAGAAGGCACTTGGATTGCACGGCGAGCAAAAAACCGAGACGGTTCAAGAGGTCATAAGGGAGGAAGTGGAACAGACATTGAACCCAATCTCTCATCCTTCATTTCCTTTTAAAACGGTAAAGAAGTCGCGACCTGGTTGGGCACCAAGGAAGATTGACGTCTGGAGGACCCAGGATAACCAACCAGTATGTTTCCACTGTAAACGACCGGGACATGTGGTACGCTATTGTCAAGAAAGGCGGCGGATATTTGATGACGCCCACTCCAGAAGACAGCAGACCGATCTTAGCCGACGCCAACTCCGGGACGACGAAGATGAATAAGAAGAATTGGGTACAGGACGCCGTAGGTCACCATCGCCGCAAGCTATCCGCTGGAGAGGACGCTCCCCAACACGACGATCAAGGTGTCCATCGCCCTTTAGTTTTCCAGGTTGCAGCGGCTAGGTGATCGGTTGGAGCCTCTAATGGGTGCGACCTTCCTTGGAGGTGAGGCCGCCGAAGAGGAAAATCCTCCGCCGTCGATCACTATAAAAATGATAGGAAACTACGTCGATATCCTTATGGATAGCCGACCAGCCCAAGCTCTTGTGGACTCTGGGGCGTCATATTCAGTAATTTCGGAGAAGTATAGTCGCCAGTTACAGAAAACCGTATTCGTTGACAACAAAACATTTCTGCTGAAGGTGGCCGCTAATGGGAAACATACCAATGGTACATCTTCCTGTAGGTTTTACAGAAGTGGCCATACACAGCCCTTAGAATTGTTCGTCTTACAAGAGTGTAGTCATGACGTCATTCTTGGATGGGACTTTTTGAAAGCTTCTTAGCCAACTATAGATTGTGGTCGCTCGAAGATAATGCTAGACGAGATGAGACACTGTGGACAGTAAGATGCGCATCCGAGTGTGTGGAGACTATGTGTGCTGGATGAAGTGATCATTCCTCCAGTCAGCTCTAGAAAGGTAACTGTCACGTGTCATGCTTCTCTTACATTCCACTACAAGATCCATGGGTTGATGCATGGCGTATCACTGAAGAATAACTTGGTCATCCCAGCCTATGTCGTCTCGTTTAAGAACGGATTCGGTGAATTGTGGATAGTTAACTGTCGCCGAGCACCGCAGACCCTTCCAAGACGCATGTGCGTAGCAAACGCTGAGCCGTTAATTGAAGAACAGCTGAGCGTCATAGAAACCTCCCCTGCCGAGTCTGTGGCCGAAATTAGCGCTACCACTACAAGATCTTGTAGCTCGACTATCACCATATCTCATTAATGAACAACAGAAGAAGCTACTTGCCATTCTTCAAGAGCTCTCTGAATGCTTCAATCCACAGGTGAAGAGCAAATTAGACAAATCGACGGCGAAGCACCGGATTAGCTCTGGATGCAATCAACCATTAAGCCATAGAGCATACCGTTTGTCAGCAACGGAAAGTCGAATAATTCGCGACAACGTAGAGAAAATGATGAAGAATGACATCATTCAGCCGTCGCAGAGCCCTTGGTCGTCACCAGTGGTCCTCGTCAGGAAGAAGGATGGCAGTTCTTTTGTGTTGACGACAGGAAGCTTAATAAGGTAACTAAAAATGAAGTTTACCATCTTCCACGAATTGACGATACACTAGATTGTTTGAAATGGGCTAAGTTTTTCTCAACATGTACTCGGGATATTGGCAAATCGAAGTGGATGAGGCTGATCGTGAGAAAACTGCATTCATCACCCCTGAGGGCCTGTATGAAGGTAATGCCGTTTGGTTTGTGTAATGCTCCAGCAACTTTTGAACGGATGATGGATAATCTTCTAAAGCACCTGAAGTGGACGATGTGTCTTTGAAAACACTATAATGTCATATAAACAACAGACACATTTGACGAACATATAAAAAGACTGAGGGCCGTTCTTAAGTGTCTCCAACAAGGTGCTGAAACTTAATCCAAGAAAGTGTCTCTTTGGAGGCAAAGAAATCAAAATAATCAGGCACCTTGTATCAAACGAAGGTGTGCGGCCAGATCCAGAAAAGTTGAGAGCTATAAAGGAATTTCCTATTTCTAAAAGTATTAGAGATGTGAGAAGCTTCCTCGGATTATGTTCTTATTACCCTCGTTTTATCAAAGACTTTTGTATCAAAGCCAGCCCACTCCAGGAGTTGTTAAAAGCTGATACTAAATTTATATGGGGTGGTGCTCAACAAGAGTCTTTCGATGTGCTGCGAAAAGCTGTGACGACTGACCCTGTACTTGGTCTGTATGATGAGAGAACACCTACAGAACTACAAACAGATGCCAGCGGGTATGGGATCGGTGCTGTTCTGGTGCAAATTTCGGATGAAGAAGAGAAGGTTATAGCCTGTGCTTCTAGGACGCTTACCGAGCGAGGTGGCGCAGTGGTTAGCACACTGGACTCGCATTCGGGAGGACGACGGTTCAATCCCGTCTCCGGCCATCCTGATTTAGGTTTTCCGTGATTTCCCTAAATCCTTTCAGGCAAATGCCGGGATGGTTCCTTTCAACGGGCACGGCCGATTTCCTTCCCCATCCTTCTCTAACCCGAGCTTGCGCTCCGTCTCTAATGACCTCGTTGTCGACGGGACGTTAAACACTAATCTCCTCCTCCTCCTCCTCCTCCTCCTCCTCCTCCTCCTCCTCCTCTAGGACGCTTACAAAAGCCGAGAGAAACTACTCAACCACAGAAAGAGAATGTCTTGCTGTGATCTGGGCCTTGTGCAAATTTCGACAGTATCTCTATGAAAAGCCATTCACAGTTGTTACAGACCATCTTTCACTTCGTTGGTTGACAGATCTTAAGGATCCGACAGGACGCCTCGCCAGGCGGGCACTATGTCTTCGAGAGTATGATGTTACTATAGTGGAAGAAAACACCAAGATGACGACTGTCTCTCAACAAACACTCTGCAAGACGATCAAGACTGTGAAGATAGTGACTGTCTCACTGCATTCCAGGATCTCTCTGCTGAGCAGGAGGAGGACGCCAAGATATCTCAAATTATGCTTGCCTTAAATCGGTCAGAGGATGTGAAAGGACAATTTAAGGTGGTTAATGGATAACTTTTCAAGAAAAACTTTGATCCGTTTGGAAATAGGTGGAAACCAGTGATGCCTAAACACACCTGATGCCGGACATTTAGGGTTTATTAAGACCTACGACAGAATCATCAGGTGATGTTTCTGACCAGGTTTATTTAGGAGTGTCCGTCACTATGTGTCGCACTGTCGAGAGTGCCAGAGGAGAAAGGAAGTTCCTCAGAAACCACCTGGCCGACTCATACCAATTCCACCAGCCGAAACGCCTTTCCAGTGTGTTGGGATTGACCTCCTCGGACGATTTCCAACGTCTGCTATTGACAATAGATGGATTATTGTTTGCTCTGATTATCTGACGCGCTATGCCAATACAAAAGCCGTGAAAACAGCCGAAACATCCGGTGTAGCCGAATGCATCGTGGAAGACTGTGTCCGAAGGTTGTTAATTACGGATAGAGGGAACGTTTTTCATTCGAATCTTGTGACAGAGATAAACCGTCGGTGCAACATTACTCATCACATGACGACTGCCTACCATCCGCAAACTAACGGGCTTATTGAACGCCTTAATAAGAGCTTGGCCGACATGCTATCAATGTTCGTCAGTGTTGAGCAGAGCGTGCTACCTTTCGCGAAGTTTGCCTACAACACCGCCAAACAAGACACCACAGGATTTACGTCGTTTTTCTTCGTGCATGCGCGTGAGGCGACGACGACGATGGACACTGTGTTTCCTTTACATCCTGATGACGTGGAAGACGACTACATCGGTCAGGTGTTAACCAGATCTGAGGAAGCTCGGCAGTTAGGTCGACTCCGCACGCTGCAGGCTCAAGAAAAAGATCGCCGAAGGTATGACGCGAGCCACCGCCCTGTTGCCTGCCAGCCTGGTGACCTCGTCTGGATCTTCACTCCTGTTCGGAAGGTTGGTCTCTGAGAAGCTCCTCAAGCGCTACATTGGACCTTATAAGGTTGCAAGACAGTTGTTTGATATTTCTTATGAAGTTGACGATTTCGACCCCGACGCAAGACGACGAAAGTTCAGAGATACGGTCCACGTCCTTCGAATGAAGCCCTGGGTAATTTCGAAGCTCCGACGACAGGCAACAAGCGGAAAGGTGACAAAGAGCGTAGCTGCAAAGGAAGTTCTTGGCTGATCCTCGCCCTGGCGGCGATCTTCCATCAGGTGTCTGAGTATGCTGGACTGATGACTCGTTCCCGGATTAGGACGACGTAACACCGATACGCTGTTCGCTTAATGAGGGAGCAATGTCGCAAAAGTAGCTGAGTAGCTTCTTGGTGTAGTGGTTTGAAGTTATGGGTAAGATGGGATTTAGCTTCCACTTTATTCGTATGATTGGAAACTTCCTGGCAGAAGCCAGTTCGGTGGTCACAATTAATGGATGGCGAACGGTACCTATAGTTCTTCGTCGATCAGTGAGACAGGGCGGTCCCCTGTCCATGTACCTCTTTGTGACTGCGCTGGACCCACTATTGCGAGCGTTAGACTGCACGATTGGTGGCATGAATATTCAGCACGTCACTGTCAAATGTCTCGCTCGATGACGTCGGTGTTTTTATCGGCAACAAACAGGGTATCGACAACACCTGGGTCCGCAGCTCGTGGTTGTGCGGTAGAGTTCTCGCTTCCCACACCCGGGTTCCCGGGTTCGATTCCCGGCGGGGTCAGGGATTTTTCTCTGCCTCGTGATGACTGGGTGTTGTGTGATGTCCTTAGGTTAGTTATGTTTAAGTAGTTCTAAGTTCTAGGGGACTGATGACCATAGATGGTAAGTCCCATAGTGCTCAGAGCCATTTGAACCATTTGACAACACCTGGCCCTTACTGAGACGATAGGAACGTGTGTCAGGAATCAGTACGGTCTTCCGCTAGATCAATGCGACGTGGATCACCGTCAGAACTGAAATCGCGTCGCCCGTAATCACACGATCCTGGGCCTCGAAATCACGGCAGCCGTGCGGGATTAGCAGACCGGTGTCAGACGCTGCAGTCATGGACTGTGCGGCTGGTCCAAGCGGAGGTTCGAGTCCTCCCTCGGGCGTGTGTGTGTGTGTGTGTGTGTGTGTGTGTGTGTGTGTGTGTGAGATCGTCCTTAGGAGAATTCAGGTTAAGTGGTGTGTAAACTTATGGGACTTAACTGCTTAGGTTATCAGTCCCTAAGATTTCACACACATTTGAACATTTTCGATATCACGGCGAATCCTCAACAGATGCGGGCGCGCACCTGACGCCCGCTGCTGAATACCGTCAAAGGACTTTGTAAGAGTTACGCCAGCCGACGACTCACTCTGCTGCAGAAGGTCGACCTTATCAACTGCGCAGCGTATTCCAAGGCCTGGTACATGGGTACGTGGCACAACTACTGAACGTCCAACGACCACTCGCCAGGTCCTTTTCGCAGGCCGCTTACTGGCTACTGCGGTGCCACGAAAGTTTCAAGGTTCGGGCGGCGACCTGTATCCTTGACATCACACTCGGGGACCTCGGCCTCGTCGATTTTTCACGGAAGTGCTCGGAGCTACTGGCGCACCGCATGGCCACCCTGCAAGTCGACAGTCCAGATGGAACGACGGCGGCCCTGCTTGTCGCTTACCAGCCGCCTTCACAGAGTGCACCAGTGTCCGGGCAGGCATCTCTTATCAGCTGGGTTACATCAAGTGCTACTAACTGCAGCGGAGCTACGTCATCGACACAGCATTCGACAGGAACAGGAATGTTCGCCGCCACTATGCAGCAATGGTAGGGAGACCATCCCCTCACAAGCTTGCACTTCGCTTCCCCACGACCAACTGGTAGCAAGTGTGTGTGGCTTAACATTCACCACTCTGTGTTGCCCTCCGGCGTCTGGTCACAAAGGTACGAACTGGTTAATAATACGGTGGCCACGAATCAGCGTCTCTCGGACATTCGTCTACTTCCCTCTGCCAACAGCGGGGCCCGCGGTGTTCCCGACACACGAGAGCACCGTTTTGAATGTCGACATGTATCGGCCATTTGGGAATTGTGTCGGGTCATGGTGGCCCTGGTTAACAGGACGACCCCCTCGAAAGTGACGCTCAACGATGTTCTTGCGCCAGGGTTCAAACCCTTCCCTCGAGTGAAGCACAATACCATGGCGTGGCTTATAGGCCACACGGTTATCGCCATCTTCGGCAGCCCGGTGAAGGATGCGTCTGCTTACTTAGCGTACTTGTGAGACTCACATTCACACGTTCAACGGCTCAAGAATTGCAAGGAATTTTTTGCTAATTTTCCGATGGTAGCGTTAAAACATGGTACGCGAAGGCACTGAATAATTGAAATCCAGTATACTCCATTGAATGGACTGAAGAGGACATCAACTTTTTTGTTTTCTTTCATTTTGGTTTGGATTCGAACCACAGGTTCGGATGGGTCGGTGATAGTGTTTGCGCTACAGGAGAAGTATTTATTTTTTATCTCAAAGAAGTTATGCACTTTGTGTTCTTACTTGGAAGTGACGATAATTTATTTTATTTTTATTTCTTTAAGACCGGAGAGTGAAGTGTGACTTTGTCTTCTAAAGGCACAGATTGTTCTCCATGAACAGGCATCGGCCTCATTCTGTTTTAAAGAAGAACCTTCACAAGATTTTAGCTACTCGCCGCCTGTGGCTTCTTTTAGAATTTGGATATTTTACTTTGAAGATTTACCGTTGAAGAGGTACAGTGTTTTTCTTTACATGGAATGGACGGATGCTTTGCTTTTGAAGTTACAATCATTCATTTCTTTTAACAACAAGATTTAAGAGAGAAGCGTCTACGATAAAAGATGATGTAGCATTGAAGCTCGCCGAAGACGGCAGTATTTGGTGAGAGCAAGGAGGGCTATGAGGGGAGTTGGGGAAAAAAAGGGGAAAAAAACTGTTGCATTGAAGGTCGTGAGTTCAAAACTCACCTGGACTGTACAATTTTAATTTCTATATTCCGTTCGAGTACATTCTAGAATTATCCACAAATGTCGAGAATCATTATACTGGAATGTCCAGTCGCTGTATATACAGGGTGTCCGAAAAGTCTTTCTCTGTTTACATAAATTGATAACTCAGGCTAGAAGTAAGAGAAAAAAACTTTGGTAGTAGTAAACAATTCGACACAAGTTTCATATTTGTATGTTTTAGGTTCGCAGTACTTAAGTACTGGATGAGGTGCAGTGCCCAAAAAGCCATGTTAACCAATCAGGAGAAGGCACACTGTGTCCTGTAGTACCATGAGACACGATCACCAACCACAATGCAGAGACACTTCCAGACAGCATTTAGAAGGAATCCACCTGATGTCAAGAGCATTAAAGCCTGGTATTAGAGGTTCAAGAACACAGGATCGGTTGCTGACCTTCCGAGGTCTGGTCCACAAGAACCTCAGCAGACAGGTTGGAAGCAGTAAGGCAGTCTTTTCAGCGAAGTCCGAAGAAATCGGTGCGCAGGGCCTCACGTGAATTAAAGACGCAAAAAAGCTCTCTCCATGACATTTTACACAAACGTTTATTGTTTAGTGCATACAAAGTGCAAATCGTTCAGGCCTTGTTGCCCAATGACAGCATTTCGACCGCAACGTCATATCGACTTGTACTATCACGTATTGAGGACGATGACGGTTATCTCAGACGAATTGCCTTTTCCGACGAAACGACCTTTTTCGTCAGTGGAGTAGTGAATCGCCATAATGTGCGCATTTGGGGTTCACGACCCCCTGGCGAGGTCATGGAGTGCACAAGAGGTAATCCAAAGATGAATGTTTGGTGCGCGCTACTGCACGATCGAATTATCGGGCCATTCTTCTTGCCTGCCGCTACCATCACATCTGCAGTGTATCTGGACATGTTACAACTGTATGCTGTTCCCCAGCTGCTTCAGTATCACGCAGATGTCTTGTTTCAGCAAGACGGTGCACCGCCTCATTGGGGTTTGGACGTCCGTGCCTATCTCGATATGACCTTTCCTGGGCGACGGATTGGTCGTGATGGGCCAACGGTTTGGCCTCCACGCTCTCCTGACATAACTCCATTAGACTTATTTTTATGGGGTTATGTCAAGGACGAGGTCTACCGAACACGTGTATCAGATCTTGAAACCCTGCGGCAACGAATAACCACAGTCGTTGAATCGATCCCTCCAGTGATGTTGGCTAATGTGTGGACGGAAACTGAATATCGCCTAGATGTGCTATGTGCTACGTGCTACCAAGGGTTCTCATGTGGAAGTTTACTGATGTGTGAAAAAAAAACTTTCATAATTTGTAAACAATTAGGCTAGAAGTAAGATACAAATATGAAACTGGTGTCTGAGTTAACAATTTATGTAATCAGGGAAAGACTTTTCGGACACCCTGTATACTGTATATGTTCTGGCCCGAGGCAGTTCGCTCCGCGCTCTTGTATATGCAAGTGCTGAATAAACCTTCGGTAAGTGAAGTTAGTGTTCGTCATTCATCTAATTACTCATTCTTCTACGTGACAATATAATTAATATGCGAAACTTTCATATCCGCCGTGATAATCTAGAAACTACATTTTTTTTTCAGTGAAGTGATGTACTTTGTAAGGATGATCGATAGCTGCGGAAAGCCGGCCGGTGTGGCCGAGCGGTTCTAGGCGCTTCAATCTGGAACCGCGCGACCGCAGGTCTCAGGTTCGAATCCTGCCTCGGGCATGGATGTGTGTCATGTCCTTAGGTTAGTTAGGTTTAAGTAGTTCTGAGTTCTAGGGGACTGATGACCACAGATGTTAAGTCCCATAGTACTCAGAGCCGTTTGATAGCTGCTGAAACAAGAACTGCTGTGGGTTTTGTGAAGATGTAAGTGAAGTTACGCGCTTATTTTTTTCCTGAGAATGGGCTATTTCATAAACTATTGACCTGACTTGCCCTCAGTTACTTGTTTAATAACACACTATTTCATGATTCTGTCGCAATTTCAGCTGCGTTAGAATGTCGGTGAGATGAATATCTGAATACTATGCTCTGTATTGAGAAAAGAAGCAGATTTTAAAATGGCAACAAGAGAAGATATGTATTACTCAAGACTTGTCATAGTCCTTCGGAATCCATCTCTCCTGAACTACCTTCTTGGTACGGCTGACAACTCGAGACCTGTCCTGTGGTACAACATTTCAAGCGGCGTCTTTTTTTCAGCATTTCAGCCTCACTAATCGTATTCTGAATCGGATTTAAATTAGCGTGATACGGACGAAGCCTAATTAAACTATGTCCTTCAGCGTCAGCCAGTTTTTCGACCTGGTTTCGTGGCTTTTTTGGCTTTTACAGCAAGTTGTATTAACTTTGCCTTATACATGCTACTTTCAACTTTATCCCGTGGAACATTTCTTTGTACTCAGAGCCAAATATCCGCTTTCATCACAAAAGAGTGGTACGGCCCAATGTCCATTATTATTGTCGAATTCGGAGGTGTATTTTACAGAAGCCATTGAATGTGTTCCTGAACGTCCACTTTCATTGTGAATCTTGTGTTTTCAGACGTGGTGCACAGTTTTTATTAATACAAATCCAACACAAAACACTTGTTCACAATACCTGATGACGGCATAACACTTCAGCGCCAGAAAATACCACGCTCCAAAGAGAGATGACGAACGTAGATGCATCTACTGAGCTACACCACGTGGTAATGTTTATTCACGGTGTGGTAACAGAGGCGCTTTACCAATGGAAGTACTGGCGTCGTAGTAGCGAAAGCCTGCTCGCCATTAGTGTTACCTGGGCAACGAAGTCACGTCCCTGAGCCAAACGTCAACAATCGCAACTAGTTTTAAACGCACTGTAGATAAAACGCAATAGCTCTTTTTAATATTGCAGAAATTTTAACACATGCCAAAAAATTGAGACTTTTGACACAAAAATCCCTCATAGGGATCGGGGCTACAATATTGAGTGTGACCTGTTGAAAATAGAATCTGCAGCGAACCATACAAATGTTGGCTTGTTTCCTGCTTTCCTGCAGTATAATCAGCCCCAATTGTACAGCTCTGTCAGGAGGGTCAATATGGAGCTAGATCAGCTGTTTCGGGCAGCTACTTTGTCAGGCATAGGTTTGGTTCCTGTTGATGGTATTGGTAGGTGGGACTTCACAAGACATGGCCTGCATCTCAATGGTAAACTGGCTGGGATGATAGCAAAATCTTTAAGGGGGGCACTGAATATCATGGGAGTACTAAGATCAGTGTCCAGTAATCCTAAATTGATTGAATTTAGCTTAATGAGAAGTTCAGGCAGGCAGGTACTAGAAATGTGAAAATATCACCAGATTCTCATAACAGTACAGTGGAAAATAATGTTGGTATGTCACAAGATTCACATAAAAACATAATGAAAAATAATGATAATATATTGCATCAGACCATCAGGGGATTAAGAAACAAAGTAGATGAGCTTCTTGTTTGTTTACAAGATTTAGAAACTGAGGATGGAACAGATGTACTATGCCTGTCTGATCATCATATAGTCACAGGTATGGAAATGGTAAATGTAGATAGATATAAGCTTTCAGCACATGTAAGTAGAGACACTGTGGAGAGAGGAGGAGTTGCAATGTATGTTGAAATCTGTCATAGAGTGAAAAATTTATAAACTAAAAAATTTTGTGTAGGACAACATATAGAAGCACGTGCATATGAACTTAAAGTAAATAAACTGCTAATTGTAGGCATGTATAGGACCCCATTGGCAAATTTTCAACTATTTTTGAAAAACTTGGAATCTTTGTTGTGCTGTGTGTCAGACAGAGGAAAGCAAATTATTGTTTGTGGGGATTCCGATGCAGATTTTCTGAAAGAGTCGGATAGAAAGCTTGGCCTTGAAGTATTGCTCGCTTCTTTCAATTTGACATCAGTTATTGATCCTACTTGGGTGGCACAGGAAAGCAGCACACTGATAGATAATGTATTGATCGACCAAGATAAATTTAATCAAATAAAAACTTCTCCTCTTGAGAATGGTCTGTTTGATCATGATGCACTGTTAGTTACAGTATATGATATAGCTCCATACATTAGTGAAAAACAGTCCTCCGAAATAGTGCATTCAATTAACGATTTAACAATTCAAAATTTTAGGGAAAGCTTGAAACAGTTAGACTGGGATGAGGTGTACAGGGAACTTGATGCTAATTTAAAATTTAACCTATTTCATGTTACCTTTGTGAGTATATTTGAAAACAGTTTCCCTAAGAAAACAGTGAAATATAATTGTAAGAAACGATGTAAAGAGCCATGGCTTACTAAAATGATAAAAATATTTTGTAAACAGAAAAGGGAAATTTATCATATAGCTAGGAGGAGTAATGATTCTGAAACAGTGAAACATTAAAAAAACTACTGCACTGTATTAAGAAAAGTTATTAGAAAGTCCAGAGGTATGTGCATTATGTTTGAGATTAGTACATCTGATAATAAAATTAAAACTTGCAATATCGTTAAAAGGGAAACAGGACACCTGAGAGCACAGAAAGATTGTATTTCTCAAACACAATGAAAAGTTTGTTAACAAAAAATCAGAAGTAGAAAACATTTTAATAACCATTTTTTGAGTGTTGTAGAGATAATAGGATCCATCTATTCATTAGAAAATGCAAGGCAGTATATGAGAAAGGTAGTACCTATACAATTTGATAAAATTGAAATTCAACCAACCTCTCCTACTGAAATAAGTAAAATAATAAATTCACTCAAAAGTAACAGCTCACATGGAACTGATGTCATTTCCAACAGAGAACTAAAAGCATGTTCCCATCAAATAGATAGGATTCTCAGCTACATATGTAGTAGCTCCCTGAAAACAGGACATTTTTCTAGGTAGACTGAAATACACTATTGTTAAACCACTGCATAACAAAGGGGATGGATCTGATGCTAACAACTATCTCCCATTCTCACTCCTGACAGCTTTATCCAAAATTCTTGAAAAAGTAATATATTTAACAGCAGTATCACATGTTTGTAAAAATGAAGTACTAACAAAATATCGCCCACCGCTGTGCTCGAGCGCTTCAGTCCAGAACCACACTGCTGCTACACTCGCAGGTTCGAATCCTGCCTCAGGCATGGATGTGTGTGATGTCCTTAGGTTAGTTAGGTTTAAGTAGTTCTAAGTCTAGGGTACTGATGACCTCAGGTGTAAAGTCCCATAGTGCTTAGAGCCATTTGAACCATTTTTGAACAAAATGTCAATTTGGTTTTCAGAAAGGCTTTTCAACAGAAAATGCAATATATGCTTTCACTGATGAAATATTAAATGTGTTGAAAGCGTTTGAGAGATCACAAAATATCTCAATGGGTGATGTTCATTTATTCGAGTGTGTGAATCATGAAATTCTTCTAGATAAGCTTAAGTATTGTGGTATGGGTGGGACAGTGCACAAATGGTTTACTTCATACTTTGCTGGCTTTTGCAGACTATCTGTACTGTTAATTTCAACCTTCTGTATTCTTCCACTTGAGTCCTCTAACTGGGGTGGTATCAAGAATGGTGTCCCACAGGGTTCAGTCTTGGGTCCCTTATTGTTTTTAGTTTATATTAACGACTTGCCACTCTATATTCACGAAGATGCAAAGCTAGTTCTTTTTGCTGATGATACAAGTGTAGTAATCACACTCAACAAGCAAGAATCAGCTGAGGAAATTGCAAATAATGTCTTTCATAAATTATTAAGTGGTACTCTGCAAATGGACTCTCACTAAATTCTGAGAAAACACAGTTTATACAATTCTATACACTAAATGGCATAACACCATTGATAAATATAGGCAATGAACAGAAATCTGTTGCCAAGGCAGAATTCTCAAAATTTCTGGGTGTGTGCACTGATGAGAAATTGAACTGGAAGAAACACCTTGATGATCTGCTGAAGCGGTTAGGTTCAGGTACTTATGCTGTTAGGCATAATAGGCTAATTTACTGATACGTTTATCAATAACCCTATTTTTATTAACTGCTTTCATATGGTATCATATTTTGTGGCAATTCGTCATTAAGAGAGAAAGCATACATTGCACAAACTTGTGTAATCAAAATAATGTCTGCAAGGTGCTCTTGGGTGGGCTCCAGCTATTTATTTCAGCAACTTGAAATATTCGCAGTACCTTCGCAATACATGTATTCACTTATGAAATTTATCATTATTAACCCATCCCAATTCAAAAATAACAGCGAACTGCAAAGCTACAACACTAGAAGAAAGGTTGATCTTCACTATTCTGGATTAAATCTCATTTTGGCACAGAAAGGAGTGAATTATACTGTCACAAAAATATTTGGTCATTTGCCGAATAGTATTAAAAGTCTGAATGAAAACTCCTACTCAATAGATGAATTCTTAGATATGAAGTAGTAACTGTAAAAAAGTTAATGTAAGCTTTCTTTATACAAAATAATTAAAGTGACACGTTCCACATCATTACGAAATGTCGTATTCATGATCCATGGAACAAGGATTAATGTCTGTCTGTCTGTCTGTCTGTCTGTATGTATGTATGTATGTATGCATGCATGCATGCATGCATGCATGCAAATGGTACTTCGTGAATTATATTCTGTCGTTATTTATGTAAATGAGATACATAAAAATTACCGACATCAAATGCTTATTAGGCCTATTACAAGCAAAAAGTTTTATGTTAGCAAATAGTTTCACTTTTCGATCTCATGCTTGAGGAACTGGAGCGTTTGAATGAAGAGTAGTAGTACTGATCTTGAAATGATAGACGTGCCTTATGAGCAGAAAGCATCGCAGCATGAATGTCCGTCTTTGAGCGTCTTAGATCACAAATGAAGAGTAAGTGAAAGCACCTGCTAGAGATATATTCTACACCTTCCTAGACGTATTTGTAGCTTCTTCATTAAACGTAATATTGTTTTACACCACACAGCGAAATGGCGATGTCACTTTACTTTTCTTAGCATTTCCATCTCTTATCCTAACTTACTTTTCCTCGTACTACGGGTGAGAACTCGTATTTGCTCTCGTCTATTCAGGATCGGCAGATGATTAAGATGAAGAAAATTGTTATCCGCAGTTATCTGTTATAATTTGCAAACATATACTTTTTGCCCCCCCCCCCCCCCCCCCCCCCATGAACCATTGACCTTGCCGTTGGTGGGGAGGCTTGCGTGCCTCAGCGATACAGATGGCCGTACCGTAGGTGCAACCACAACGGAGGGGTATCTGTTGAGAGTCCAGACAAACATGTGGTTCCTGAAGAGGGGCAGCAGCCTTTTCAGTAGTTGCAGGGGCAACGGTCTGGATGATTGACTGATCTGGCCTTGTAACATTAACCAAAACGGCCTTGCTGTGCTGGTACTACGAACGGCTGAAAGCAAGGGGAAACTACAGCCGTAATTTTTCCCGAGGACATGCAGCTTTACTGTATGATTAAATTATGATGGTGTCCTCTTGGGTAAAATATTCCGGAGGTAAAATAGTCCCCCATTCAGATCTCCGGGCGGGGACTACTCAAGAGGATGTCGTAATCAGGAGAAAGAAAACGCATTCTATGGATCGGAGCGTGGAATGTCAGATCCCTTAATCGGGCAGGTAGGTTAGAAAATTTAAAAAGGGAAATGGATAGGTTAAAGTTAGGTATAGTGGGAATTAGTGAAGTTTGGTGGCAGGACGAACAAGACTTTTGGTCAGGAGATTACAGGGTTGTAAATACAAAATCAAATAGGGGTAATGCAGGAGTCGGTTTAATAATGAATAAAAAAATAGGAGTTCGGGTTAGGTACTACAAACACCATAGTGAACGCATTATTGTGGCCAAGATAGACACAAAGCCCATGCCTACTACAGTAGTACAAGTTTATATGCCAACTAGCTCTGCAGATGATGAAGAAATAGATGAAATGTATGACGAGATAAAAGAAATTATTCAGGTTGTGAAGGGAGACGAAAATTTAATTGTCATGGGTGACTGGAATTCGTAAGTAGGAAAAGGGAGAGAAGGAAACGTAGTAGGTGAATATGGATTTGGGGGGGGGGGGGGGAGAAATGAAAGAGGAAGCCGCCTTGTAGAATTTTGCACAGAGCATAACTTAATCATAGCTAACACTTGGTTCAAGAATCATAAAAGAAGGTTGTATACCTGGCAGAATCCTGGAGATACTAAAACGTATCAGATAGATTATATAATGGTAATACACAAATTTAGGAACCAGGTTTCAAATTGTAAGACATTTCCAGGGGCAGATGTGGAATCTGACCACAATCTATTGGTTATGACCTGTAGATTGAAACTGAAGAAACTGAAAAAAGGTGGGAATTTAATGAGATGGGACCTGGATAAACTGAAAGAACGAGAGGTTGTAGAGAGTTTCATGGAGAGCATAAGGGAACAATTGACAGGAATGGGGGAAAGAAATACAGTAGAAGAAGAATGGGTAGCTCTGAGGGATGAAGTAGTGAAGGCAGCAGACGATCAAGTAGGTAAAAAGACGAGGGCTAATAGAAATCCTTGGGTAACAGAAGAAATATTGAATTTAATTGATGAAAGGAGAAAATATAAAAATGCAGTAAATGAAGCAGGCAAAAAGGAATACTAACGTCTCAAAAATGAGATTGACAGGAAGTGCAAAATGGCTAAGCAGGGATGGCTAGAGGACAAATGTAAGGATGTAGAGGCTTGTCTCACTAGGGGTAAGATAGATACTGCCTACAGGAAAATTAAAGAGACCTTTGGAGAGAAGAGAACCACTTGTATGAATATCAGGAGCTCAGATGGCGACACAGTTCTAAGCAAAGAAGGGAAGGCAGAAAGGTGGAAGGAGTATATAGAGGGTTTATACAAGGACGATGTACTTGAGGACAATATTATGGAAATGGAAGAGGATGTAAATGAAGATGAAATGGGAGATATGATACTGCGTGAAGAGTTTGACAGAGCACTGAAAGACCTGAGTCGAAACAAGGCCCCGGGAGTAGACAACATTCCATTAGAACTACTGGTGGCCTTGGGAGAGCCAGTCATGACAAAACTCTAGCATCTGGTGAGCAAGATGTATGAGACAGGCGAAATACCCTCAGACTTCAAGAAGAATATAGTAATTCCAATCCCAAAGAAAGAAGGTGTTGACAGATGTGAAAATTACCGAACTATCAGTTTAATAAGTCACAGCTGCAAATTACTAACGCGAATTCTTTACAGACGAATGGAAAAACTGGTAGAAGCCGACCTCGGGGAAGATCAGTTTGGATTCCGTAGAAATGTTGGAACACGTGAGGCAATACTAACCTTACGACTTATCTTAGAAGAAAGATTAAGAAAAGGCAAACCTACGTTTCTAGCATTTGTAGACTTAGAGAAAGCTTTTGACAATGTTAACTGGAATACTCTCTTTCAAATTCTGAAGGTGGCAGGGGTAAAATACAGGGAGCGAAAGGCTATTTACAATTTGTACAGAAACCAGATGGCAGTTATGAGAGACGAGGGGCATGAAAGGGAAGCAGTGGTTGGGAAAGGAGTGAGACAGGGTTGTAGCCTCTCCCCGATGTTATTCAATCTGTATATTGAGCAAGCAGTAAAGGAAACAACAGAAAAATTCGGAGTAGGTATTAAAATCCATGGAGAAGAAATAAAAACTTTGAGGTTCGCCGATGACATTGTAATTCTGTCAGAGACAGCAAAGGACTTGGAAGAGCAGTTGAACGGAATGGACAGTGTCTTGAAAGGAGGATATAAGATGAACAGCAACAAAAGCAAAACGAGGATAATGGAATGTAGTCGAGTTAACTCGGGTGACGCTGAGGGAAATAGAGTATGAAAAGAGACACTTAAAGTAGTAAAGAAGTTTTGCTATTTGGGGAGCAAAATAACTGTGATGGTCGAAGTAGAGAGGATATGAAATGTAGACTGGCAATGGCAAGGAAATCGTTTCTGAAGAAGAGAAATTTGTTAACATCGAGTATAGATTTAAGTGTCAGGAATTCATTTCTGAAAGTATTTGTATGGAGTGTAGCCATGTATGGAAGTGAAACGGACGATAACTAGTTTGGACAAGAAGAGAATAGAAGCTTTCGAAATGTGGTGCTACAGAAGAATGCTGAAGATAAGGTGGGTAGATCACGTAACTAATGAGGAGGTATTGAATAGGATTGGGGAGAAGAGAAGTTTGTGGCACAACTTGACTAGTTTGTAGGACATGTTTTGAGGCATCAAGGGATCACCAATTTAGTATTGGAGGGCAGCGTGGAGGGTAAAAATCGTAGAGGGAGACCAAGAGATGAATACACTAAGCAGATTCAGAAGGATGTAGGTTGCAGTAGGTAATGGGAGATGAAGAAGCTTGCACAGATAGAGTAGCATGGAGAGCTGCATCAAACCAGTCTCAGGACTGAAGACCACAACAACAACAACAACAACAACAACAACAACAACAACCTTTTTGCGCCATTCGTCACACGAACATAATCAAGTGAAACATGCATGTTACTCTGTAAAGAGTGAGTACATAATTTTACTCTGGATCATGAATGATTACTTTTGACAGTATACTGGAGAATAGATTGATGATTGGCGTGTGTCGTGGTACTTCATCAAAGTAGACTCGTCTGTATTGTGCACGAACTCACGAGTAAGACGTCTGTATCCTATAGCGTCATTCAGATTTTAATGCCCAGCGAGCGCACAGTGCGAACAGGAATACAGTTTGTAAAAAAGCATTGTGGCAGACAAATACTCATTATGCTTGTTCCTTAAATTGCTGGAATGCAGTTAAGCAACAAGTTATCGATTAACTACTATTCGACATGCCAGATAAAAGAGCAAGATAATTGAGATGGTTCAAATGGCTCTAAGTACTATGGGACTTAACATCTGAGGTCATCAGTCCCCTAGACTTAGAACTACTAAAACCTAAATAACCTAAGGACATCATACACATCCCTACCCGAGACAGGATTCGAACCTGCGACGGGAGCAGCAGCGCGGTTCCGGACTGATGCGCCTAGAACCGCTCGGCCACAATGGTCGGCTGATAATGGAGATACTACAACTGATTTGATACACGAACCCCACAGTATTCTTTCCAGTTATACACTCCTGGAAATGGAAAAAAGAACACATTGACACCGGTGTGTCAGACCCACCACACTTGCTCCGGACACTGCGAGAGGGCTGTACAAGCAATGATCACACGCACGGCACAGCGGACACACCAGGAACCGCGATGTTGGCCGTCGAATGGCGCTAGCTGCGCAGCATTTGTGCACCGTCGCCGTCAGTGTCAGCCACTTTGCCGAGGCATACGGAGCTCCATCGCAGTCTTTAACACTGGTAGCATGCCGCGACAGCGTGGACGTGAACCGTATGTGCAGTTGACGGACTTTGAGCGAGGGCGTATAGTGGGCATGCGGGAGGCCGGGTGTACGTACCGCCGAATTGCTCAACACGTGGGGCGTGAGGTCTCCTCAGTACATCGATGTTGTCGCCAGTGGTCGGCGGAAGGTGCACGTGCCCGTCGACCTGGGACCGGACCGCAGCGACGCACGGATGCACGCCAAGACCGTAGGATCCTACGCAGTGCCGTAGGGGACCGCACCGCCGCTTCCCAGCAAATTAGGGACTCTGTTGCTCCTGGGGTATCGGCGAGGACCATTCGCAACCGTCTCCATGAAGCTGGGCTACGGTCCCGCACACCGTTAGGCCGTCTTCCGCTCACGCCCCAACATCGTGCAGCCCGCCTCCAGTGGTGTCGCGACAGGCGTGAATGGAGGGACGAATGGAGACGTGTCGTCTTCAGCGATGAGAGTCGCTTCTGCCTTGGTGCCAATGATGGTCGTATGCGTGTTTGGCGCCGTGCCGGTGAGCGCCACAATCAGGACTGCATACACCCGAGGCACACAGGGCCAACACCCGGCATCATGGTGTGGGGAGCGATCTCCTACACTGGCCGTACACCACTGGTGATCGTCGAGGGGACAATGAATAGTGCACGGTACATCCAAACCGTCATCGAACCCATCGTTCTACCATTCCTAGACCGGCAAGGGAACTTGCTGTTCCAACATGACAATGCACGTCCGCATGTATCCCGTGCCACCCAAGGTGCTCTAGAAGGTGTAAGTCAACTACCCTGGCCAGCAAGATCTCCGGATCTGTCCCCCATTGAGCATGTTTGGGACTGGATGAAGCGTCGTCTCACGCGGTCTGCACGTCCAGCACGAACGCTGGTCCAACTGAGGCGCCAGGTGGAAATGGCATGGCAAGCCGTTCCACAGGACTACATCCAGCATCTCTACGATCGTCTCCATGGGAGAATAGCAGCCTGCATTGCTGCGAAAGGTGGATATACACTGTACTAGTGCCGACATTGTGCATGCTCTGTTGCCTGTGTCTATGTGCCTGTGGTTCTGTCAGTGTGATCATGTGATGTATCTGACCCCAGGAATGTGTTAATAAAGTTTCCCCTTCCTGGGACAATGAATTCACGGTGTTCTTATTTCAATTTCCAGGAGTGTATAATCACTGCAATGGGATGACTTAGCTGTTAGAGCATCAAGGTAGTTTTAATGGCTCGTCTCCTGTGTTAAAATCTTGCAGCAACCAATGCTTTTTTTCAGTGACGTAACATGTTCTCTCTACATAATGCTTCTAAGAAATGACACTATGTGAAGCTGCGCTGGGAATTTTCCATTTGTACCGAAAAGGTTGGAGTTTTATATGCATGTTCTGGTAGAGATTTTCAGTTGGCCTTATGAACGTGAAATGTAATTGACCTGCACTGTCAACTCATGTCACTGCATCTTAATTACTTCCCATAGATATATTCATCTCATTTCAGTACATTTACTTCAGTTCGTGAAGACATTAGGCCATTAATGTACTTGAAAACTCAGTAAACTATGTGGGCCAGGCCATCAGGTTATTGAAATTCAAAGATCGAATTCGACGAGGAAAACCAAAAGCCAAAGTAATTTCAAGGACTTTGACAGTAATTTAAAAGAAACATTGAGTGAAGATTTTGGGCCGGAGTGAAGAAGTGCTCGGTTTATGAGAGCATGGCATTAGCTTCTGTTACCCATCCCATATGGAAAAATAATGTTAAAAAGAACATCGCAATCGTAGTTTGTCTCCAAATTTAAACGTCGAAAATGTGGATACATTTACATATACGTGATTACTCTGCAATGCACACTGAAGTACTAGTCTTCGGTGAACCCTCTGATAATTTCTCGGCCGTTTAACTTTTGAATAGCGGGTGGGGAAACATGAACGCCTGAATCTTTCCAAGCGAGTCCTGACTTATTTTATTACGAACGTTGTTTCTTGCTATGTAACTAGGAGTCAAAAAAATATTTCGGAATTTGTAGGAGAAATTTCGTGACAAGACCTCGTCTCAGTGAGAAACGACTGTGTTTTAACGATTGCTACACGTATTAAGAAGGGTGTAAGACAAGGCTGTAGCCTTTCGCCCCTGCTCTTCAATCTGTACATCGATGAAGCAATGATGGAAATAAAAGAAAGGTTCAGGAGTGGAATTAAAATACAAGGTGAAAAGATATCAATGATACGATTCGCTGATGATGTTGCCATCCTGAGTGAAAGTGAAGAAGAATTAAATGATCTGCTGAACGGAATGAACAGTCTAATGAGTACACAGTATGGTTTGAGAGTAAATCGGAGAAAGACGAAGGTAATGAGAAGTAGTAGAAATGAGAACAGCGAGAAACTTAACATCAGGATTGATGGTCACGAAGTCAATGAAGTTAAGGAATTCTGCTACCTAGGCAGTAAAATAACCAATGACGGACGGAGCAAGGAGGACATCAAAATCAGACTCGCTATGGCAAAAAAGGCATTTCTGGCCAAGAGAAGTCTACTAATATCAAATACCGGCCTTAATTTGAGGAAGAAATTTCTGAGGATGCACGTCTGGAGTACAACATTGTATGGTAGTGAAACATGGACTGTGGGAAAACCGGAACAGAAGAGAATCGAAGCATTTGAGATGTGGTGCTATAGACGAATGTTGAAAATTAGGTGGACTCGTAAGGTAAGGAATGAGGAGGTTCTACGCAGAATCGGAGAGGAAAGGAATATGTGGAAAACACTGATAAGGAGAAGGGACAGGATGATAGGACATCTGCTAAGACATGAGGGAATGACTTCCATGGTACTAGAGGGAGCTGTAGAGGGGAAAAACTGTAGAGGAAGACAGAGATTGGAATACGTCAAGTAAATAATTGAGGACGTAGGTTGCAAGTGTTACTCTGAGATGAAGAGGTTAGCACGGGAAAGGAATTCGTGGCGGGCCGCAGTCAGTAGACTGATGACCAAAAAAAAAAAAAAAACAGTAAGACCTGCTTGCATATCATATCCGAGTCACTGTCTGCCCCTAAGCCTATTTCGTGATAATACAAAACGCGTTGCCCTTCTTTGAATTTTTTCGGTGGCCTCCGCACTGTTGACAAAATTAACAAACATTGCTTAGCGAAAGGTTTTGCTGAATTGAAGACTGAGAGTGAACACAATAAAACACTTGGTAAACATGAAAAATAATTATTATTGCTAGGTAACGCCAACAACAAATTTTTGTTACCTTTAATTTTTTGGTAAAAGTCGTATGTTGCAAACTTAGAATTATGCATTCGTTGTGAATTTGTTTGTACCATATCGACACTCATTTTATTTCTACCACCAGACCACAAATGGTTCGTGTGACTGAAGATTGTTTCCACATAGGCATTGCTGCATGGAACCGCCATATCCTTTTGGAATGTTGATTTTGAAAATCAGTAAATGTATTACTGATATGTATGGAATTCTAAATATTCCGAGCCATTCATACTTCAATATTTCAGTCCGATGTTTGGCGATGGGTACCGAACAGTTCGGTGAGAAAACTGAACGCCTGGAAAACCAGGTCGTCACTGCTGTGGTGTCACCGCCAGACACCACACTTGCTAGGTGGTAGCCTTTAAATCGGCCGCGGTCCATTAGTATACGTCGGACCCGCGTGTCGCCACTGTCAGTGATCGCAGACCGAGCACCGCCACACGGCAGGTCTAGAGAGACTTACTAGCACTCGCCCCAGTTGTACAGCCGACGTTCATAGGAATGGTTCACTGACAATCACGCTCTCATTTGCCGAGACGATAGTTAGCATAGCCTTCAGCTACGTCATTTGCTACGACCTAGCAAGGCGCCGTATTCAATTAATATTGAAATTATAAAACCTGTACCGTCAAGAGCGATGTACGCCAATTATGGATTAAAGTTAAGTATTCCTAGAACTACGTTCTTTTCTTATTAGACTCAACTCCTTTAATTGTTCCAGACCTCACGCCAGTCTGCGTGAGATTAAACGCGTGTATTTCGGCCTCCTCTAGCAACACGGTGTTGGCTCTTCTGCCAACACTTCACAAACCTCACGATTTTTGTTGCTTAGCGCCATTTGCGCTTTTCGCTCAGAGCAGGATTTTGCAATTCGTTTTGATGCTCTGGCTTTTTTACTTGGATGCAAACGACAGCATCATCTGCAACCAATTTGTAAGAATTTCTCAGATTGTCTCCTAAATAGCTGACAGATTAAGAGGAGCGGAGGGTTTATAACACTTCCTTAGGAAGCCCCCAGATATCACCTCAGATGTTACAATTAACAGAACAAAAATAAATAAATGCATAAATAAATAAATTGACAAAAGGTTTGATGGCTCCTGCTCTGCCTAAATTAGAGATGGGCAAAGTCGTTCATCCTTGGGAACTAGTTCACCGGGTGTCGTTCTTTTTTGGAACCGTTCATTTTTACTCGTTCACCGTTCATTGTGCTTGGCATATTGTTCTTACGAAACATTTAAAATTAGTAGCACAGGTGATTGTACTCCAGAAGGAAGGCAAGGGCCCCTCTTGGCGCCTTCCATCTTCAGAGTTCTGAAACACTTTTAATTTTCGTGATTCTGCAAAACACCTCGTTTAGCCAACTGCAGCGTTATGTGGCAGTGAAATAATTTAAGGCGGCGCACGAGAAACCGGCTCCGAGTATAGACTGCTTGCCAATTACGCACGATTTGTTGAGCGCTACGAGCAGAATAGATAAACACGTAATAAATAGGCAGTGAAGAGATAACAAATAAGGTACTGCAGACAACTTCGAAACAATAGATGACGATTGGTAAGCGACAATGAGCAGTCTAGTACTCGGGGCTGATTTTCTGTCCGCCACCCTGTACCACTGAAATAATATTGTAGGAGTTATATTCTCTTTACAAAATGTGACACCATACACTCGATTACGAAGCGCGGGCTTCATTCGGTTGTAAGTCGGTCTGTCTACCACAACAATGAACATGCTCTTTTACCTTGGATCAAAAAACAGACGGAAATGGCCACTCGTGTGTGCCGTGTCGATGTCACGTTGTTTGGATGTGTACTAACAAAAAATCTTGCCCTTTTACAAGTATTTCTTCTGCTTTCTTTTTTACCTGAAAAGATGTATGCATTACATACCACGTAATTTTTGTAACTGACGTAATAATAAAATACATTTTAATTACCAGTCGTGGACACTGAATAGAATACGAAGAGAACCAGGAGTTCAGAGTTGAAAAATGGTTTGAAATAGATCTTCACGTGGCCACTCGTCGCAGCTCCACTGCCCGACTGCTCATAGTTAGTTCAGTATCGAGTTGTATTTGTTGTTTGTTCCGTTCGCTTTGCACGCCCATTGTAGGACGAGTCCGACCGAGCGAGACCGAGACATACATACAGACAGACAGACAGGAACGAGGGTGAAACGATACCGATCGACGTGCGTTCGGGAACGAGACCGACCGTGTCCCGTTCCCGGGATCTATAAGTAGAAAGCCGCGCCCGAAGTGAACTACACTCCTGGAAATGGAAAAAAGAACACATTGACACCGGTGTGTCAGACCCACCATACTTGCTCCCGACACTGCGAGAGGGCTGTACAAGCAATGATCACACGCACGGCACAGCGGACACACCAGGAACCGCGGTGTTGGCCGTCGAATGGCGCTAGCTGCGCAGTATTTGTGCACCGCCGCCGTCAGTGTCAGCCAGTTTGCCGTGGCATACGGAGCTCCATCGCAATCTTTAACACTGGTAGCATGCCGCGACAGCGTGGACGTGAACCGTATGTGCAGTTGACGGACTTTGAGCGAGGGCGTATAGTGGGCATGCGGGAGGCCGGGTGGACGTACCGCCGAATTGCTCAACACGTGGGGCGTGAGGTCTCCACAGTACATCGATGTTAACGCCAGTGGTCCGCGGAAGGTGCACGTGCCCGTCGACCTGGGCCCGGACCGCAGCGACGCACGGATGCACGCCAAGACCGTAGGATCCTACGCAGTGCCGTAGGGGACCGCACCGCCACTTCCCAGCAAATTAGGGACACTGTTGCTCCTGGGGTATCGGCGAGGACCATTCGCAACCGTCTCCATGAAGCTGGGCTACGGTCCCGCACACCGTTAGGCCGTCTTCCGCTCACGCCCCAACATCGTGCAGCCCGCCTCCAGTGGTGTCGCGACAGGCGTGAATGGAGGGACGAATGGAGACGTGTCGTCTTCAGCGATGAGAGTCGCTTCTGCCTTGGTGCCAATGATGGTCGTATGCGTGTTTGGCGCCGTGCAGGTGAGCGCCACAATCAGGACTGCATACGACCGAGGCACACAGGGCCAACACCCGGCATCATGGTGTGGGGAGCGATCTCCTACACTGGCCGTACACCACTGGTGATCGTCGAGGGGACACTGAATAGTGCACGGTACATCCAAACCGTCATCGAACCCATCGTTCTACCATTCCTAGACCGGCAAGGAAACTTGCTGTTCCAACAGGACAATGCACGTCCGCATGTATCCCGTGCCACCCAACGTGCTCTAGAAGGTGTAAGTCAACTACCCTGGCCAGCAAGATCTCCGGATCTGTCCCCCATTGAGCATGTTTGGGACTGGATGAAGCGTCGTCTCACGCGGTCTGCACGTCCAGCACGAACGCTGGTCCAACTGAGGCGCCAGGTGGAAATGGCATGGCAAGCCGTTCCACAGGACTACATCCAGCATCTCTACGATCGTCTCCATGGGAGAATAGCAGCCTGCATTGCTGCGAAAGGTGGATATACACTGTACTAGTGCCGACATTGTGCATGCTCTGTTGCCTGTGTCTATGTGCCTGTGGTTCTGTCAGTGTGACCATGTGATGTATCTGACCCCAGGAATGTGTCAATAAAGTTTCCCCTTCCTGGGACAATGAATTCACGGTGTTCTTATTTCAATTTCCAGGAGTGTATGAAAGACCGTTCCTTAGAATTCGTTCCTCGCTCGTTCCGTTCATCTTGGTGAACCGTTCCTTTGGACCCGTTAATTCGGGAACGACCCATTCTCAACACAGTCCAATACTTACATCTACATCTAGATCTACGTCTGCATACATACCACGCAAGCCACCGTACGGTACGTGGCGGAGGGTACCCTGTGCCACTACTATTCATTTCCTTTCCTCTTCCAATCGCCAATACAGCGAGGGAAAAAACGACTATCTGTATGCCTCCGTAGGAGTCCTAACTTGTCGTATGTGGTCCTTACGGAAAATGTATGTCTGTTCTCTAAATTTGCTCAATGGTGTTCCTCGATCTGAGATCCCGAAGCATCTCCGCAACACGTGTCGCTCGAACTGACCGGTAACAAATCTAGCAGCTGAACTGCTTCGATGTCTTTCTTTGGGATGCGCACCAGGTCGGATTAAATAATCGAGCAGTACTGAGGAATAGGTCGCACCAGCGCCCTACACCCGGTTCCCTACGCAAACAGTATTCCATGAAGCGAGTAGCAATTAAAGTTTCAAGAGCTTCTTTTTGCCAGATATTTCTGTTCTCTTAATACAACAATTGAATGAAGAGGCATCTACTGAGATTTGTTTGCCAATTCCCAAACAGGAGCATAGCTGTCTTTGATAACAAAAAAAATTCGGTAGTGAACTATTAGATTGTATTGCTACTAGCACAATGTGCTTATCAAGAAAATGTGCAGAAAAACATGGGAGATCTTTTTAGGGTTCCGTGCTTCAATCTCTGAACAACAAAGCGATCCGACATGTCTTCCGTTTTTATCTGTCTGCCTTTGTGTCTGTGAAGACCTTTTTCCTCTGGAGCTGTTTGGCGCATCAAGTTCAGATGTGTGTGTCATACTGAGGTCTGTGGTCCCATGACGACGTAAAAATTGTAAGCTTCTAAGTTAATGCAGTCAAAAGTTTCTGGCATTTATGTTACATATTTTGACACTTGCAGACTCACTCATCAAAACCTATGAGGTACTTTCCGTTGACCTAGAATCATGAAATCCGTCAAGAAGCAAGGTTTCACAGTTAAAACATTTTTTACGTGGCATGATTACAGTTCGTCACTTGAACATACATTGCATACATCATCCGTCAAAAGCATAATAGATGATTATTACTGCATGTGAACTTATTATGTAGGTTGTATTCACGTTTCAGTAAGGAAAATAAAAAAAAGTTTTATGAAATCTTCTGTCCCTAGATACGAGGTGCATTCAAGTTCTAAGGCCTCCGATTTTTTTTCTAATTAACTACTCACCCGAAATCGATGAAACTGGCATTACTTTTCGACGTAATCGCCCTGCAGACGTACATATTTTTCACAACGCTGACGCCATGATTCCATGGCAGCGGCGAAGGCTTCGTTATGAGTCTGTTTTGACCACTGGAAAATCGCTGAGGCAATAGCAGCACGGGTGGTGAACGTGCGGCCACGGAGAGTGTCTTTCATTGTTGGAAAAAGCCAAAAGTCACTAGGAGCCAGGTCAGGTGAGTAGGGAACATGAGGAAACACTTCAAAGCTGTTATCACGAAGAAACTGTTGCGTAACGTTAGCTGGAGGTGCGGGTGCGTTGTCTTGGTGAAACAGCACACGCGCAGCCCTTCCCGGACGTTTTTGTTGGAGTGCAGGAAGGAATTTGTTCTTCAAAACATTTTCGTAGGATGCACCTGTTACCGTAGTGCCCTTTGGAACGCCCTCACTGTCCCAGAACATGGACACCATTTTTTCAGCACTGCCGGTTACCCGAAATTTTTTTGGTGGCGGTTAATCTGTGTGCTTCCATTGAGCTGACTGGCGGTTTGTTTCTGGATTGAAAAATGGCATCCACGTCTCATCCATTGTCACAACCGACGAAAAGAAAGTCCCATTCATGCTGTCATTGCACGTCAACATTGCTTGGCAACATGCAACACGGGCAGCCGTGTGGTCATCCGTCAGCATTCGTGGCACCCACCTGGATGACACTTTTCGCATTTTCAGGTCGTCATGCAGGATTGTGTGCACAGAACCCACAGAAATGCCAACTCTGCAGGCGATCTGTTCAACAGTCATTCGGCGATCCCCCAAAACAATTCTCTCCACTTTCTCGATCATGTCGTCAGACCGGCTTGTGCGAGCCCGAGGTTGTTTCGGTTTGTTGTCACACGATGTTCTGCCTTCATTAAACTGTTGCACCCACGAACGCAGTTTCGACACATCCATAACTCCATCACCACATGTCTCCTTCAACTGTCGATGAATTTCAATTGGTTTCACACCACGCAAATTCAGAAAAACGAATGATTGCACGCTGTTCAAATAAGGAAAACGTCGCCATTTTAAGTATTTAAAACAGTTCTCATTCTCGCCGCTGGCGGTAAAATTCCATCTGCCGTACGGTGCTGCCATCTCTGGGACGTATTGACAATGAACGCGGCCTCATTTTAAAACAATGCGCATGTTTCTATCTCTTTCCAGTCCGGAGAAAAAAATCAGAGGCCTTAGAACTGGAATGTACCTCGTACATAAACTGAAGTCCCGAGTTCGGTCAGTTTTGTATGTCCAGACTAATCTGAAGAACTACGGTGGAGATTTTGGTTTGGTTTGGTCTTAGAATTCCCGGCACCAGTATCATTGCCAGTGTCGATATCGGTAACACACAGTTCATCCATCCTGGGAATCGAGAACCTCAACGATTTTTGTCTATGTTCATAATTTAAAGAATTGGCCAAATGCGAGTAGGACACGACCTCTGAGCGTTCCAAAGAAATTTAATTACGAAAAATGTAACAAGGCTCTGTCTATGCCGAAAATACCATCCCTTTCAATCACACACTACTCCAGATATTCTCCGTTTCGTGTTTCTTTTAATAATTTCTCTTTCAGAAAGCCGACAGTGACCGCGTCTTTTGATGGAGAATTTTCAGAAGCTGTAAAGATTTACTAATATCCCTCATCTCAAAATATCATTTAATTTTCAACGCCTCCTACTGCTTAGTCGTAACGAGAAACAGGCGTAGAATGTTTTCCAGCAAGCTTTACCTCGGCTGGTGCCGATTACAGATTTCAGCTGCTAGAAAATATAGCGCTATTTTCACCACTTGTGGTTATCTAGATAATACTGCTTTCACTCGCTGCCGGTTGATGACCTCAAAGTATGCAGTTTCTTGTAATCTGCCTGCCAGAGAACCACATGAATAATGCATAAGGGTTGGGTGCACATCCGGCCACAATCGTTATCTGTGTGCTGCCAGAGGAGACCCGTAACATCACAAACATCACGCTCCAACAGCCCATGTTTCATCTTCCAGCGGGCTCTTACAGCCTGAATTGCATTCGCATACAGCCGTTTCATTTCCACTACCGGCCATAATGCGCTTTCTCGGCAAGATATGACTTACAGTCATGACAGTGTCCTCCTACACCAAAGATTCTTTGAGCAGAGATATTCTCACGGTGACTCGGAAAAGGCACAGGTAATATGCACTACGGTAAAGGAAGTACATCTGATATACAGATAAAATAAAATGTATCAGAAGAAGTGTACACATTCTTAGTTAAAATGTTCTGACCTGCCTAACCTTAAAAAAAAAAATGTCGATCATGGGAAACTCAAATCGCGGTTTACCACAGGCGGTATTCTTGCTGCAATGAATACGGGTAACTAGATTGATTCGATTTTCCAGAGTTCCCAGATTACATTCCTATGATATATCTGAACAGGTTTGTGGCTATATTAAATAACTTTCTTTTTCTCTACGTAACGTGGCAGTGGCGAAAAATGTGAATTATATCGCACGAGCGTTTTTTAATATTTTGTACTGTGGTTGCTGCAGTGTGGTACCAGACACGCCCAGAAGATGAGTAATGTCACTGATTGCCACTGTTATATCTTACGGCCTCTACACTCCCAACGTTTATAGTTGGGTACACTCGACAGTAGCACTTCAAGCGGGTAATAAGCTGCACTTCGGAGTACGATATCGAAGAAGTGGAAATAGTACCATTTAAATTTATTTGTAACATGGTTTTTGGAATATCAAAATCCGCACTAACTAAAAATTGACACCACATTTGTCATTCTTTAGTTTCCTAAGGACACTGGAGGTCTCAAATGCTGCTTTACAGAACAATTTACTGTATTTGTAGTTCCAAATAACGTAGTTTTGTTTTATGGACAAAAAATGGCTATTAGATAAACAGCAGAAGACCTGACCTTTTGCAGAAAGACGTTGTATACACACTCAACAACGTCAAAGTTTTGTCTGGATGAGTAGTGAACAATCTGTGAATTTTGAACGTAGGAAACGTGTGTAGAGTGCAATACCTGCGCTATTTAACATACCAGATGTGCCACCACAGCAGTAGCTGAAGAGAAAACCACACAGAAGTGATAATGAAAAGCGAAAAGCCAAATTGGCTTCTTTTGTCTTGGGAAACAGTTTTATTGCATTTGTTGCTACATCTGAGCCACAGACGGCTAGAATTTTCAACACACCTGCTTTTGAAGCTGAAGTATTTACTGGTTGTTAACAAAAATATTCGTTTGATAGAAAGTCGAGTGGAGTGCAAGAATGTGCGAATGATTAGGCTCCATACAAAATTGTTACGTGTCGAGGAAAGTGACCATCATAATAACATACAGGGACAGAGGAGTACATGCTTCTCACGCATCAAATGCGTGTTTATATTCTCTTACTTTCAGCGTAGTAAGCTGCGATCGTACATATATTCGAAAGTATTTCTTCATGATTAAGTTGTAGCTTATGACACTGAATCGGTGAAATTCGGCTGTTTTTATATTTATTTCATTATCATTGACATTGCGATGTACTAATGCTTGGAACGCAAGGAAGACAATTAACGAAAGAGTTTTCAAGCACAAAAATAGCTAAAAATAAGCATTAATCGTACAGATGGCTTTCTCGCTTTCTAGTGTCAGTCCAACTGTCAGACTAACAATTTCCGTAGTAGCCAGTGTAGCGACCATGGTGGTAAAAATTTTACCTGGATAGTCGCGACTGTATATGTTTTACTTTGGTTAGTACGAGCTACCGTCATATCAATCTCGTCAAAACTATATCATTATAGCTGATTTTTCTTGGTGAGGGTGAAGAGCTTAGAGTTTTAACTCGAATGGGACCCAATTTAAAGTTGGATTACGATAAGTTTTCATGTGCTACTATCTGCCAGAGCATTACCTTTGTTTCAGTGATATTGCATCTTCATTATTTGCACAAAAGGATAATGTTTCTTCCTTAAGATGTCTCCATTAAGATGTTTATGCCTTAATGTAAGCTTCTGGAATGTATTTAAAATTGATTTGCACGTGACTGCCCTGAATTAATGACGTCACCTGCTCCAACATTAAATAAACACTTCCACTTTTAAAACTTGGATATTGTAATTGCACCAGTGGTAAAAAATAACTGCTCATTAATCAAGCAACGAACTGTCTTTAAAAAAATAATATCACTGCCACTATGTTCTATTATGAATATTATGGTTTCTATTAATTAGTTATTAACTAGTAATTATTATTTATTCCTGGTTTTAACAGATTTATATTGTTTCGTTATTAACTATTAATTATTATTTATTCCTCATTTTAAATGTATATACAAAATTAATACACAAGGATACCCTACTAGACCAGAGTTCATTTCTTCTTCAAAATTATTGGAGTGGTTGGAGTAGTGTAAGTGGGATTTTAAGATTATATTTATGACTAATTCTCTAGGCATCTGTATTATTATTGCTACTCGAAAGAAACAAATACGAGGGCGGTTCAGAAAGTAACCTCCGATTGGTCACAGTGCGGGTTGTGGATTAAGTACGTGAACCCTGAGACAAAAGAACAATCAAAGATGTGGGCACATTCAAATTCGCCTACCAAACCAAGAAAAGCCTCGCAAGATTTTTCTGCCAGAAAACTGATGGCAACGGTGTTTTGGGATGCCAAAGGGGTGTTGTTGGTTGAATTCATGGAACGTGGTACGACCATTAATCAAGACGTGTACTGTGAAACAATAAAAAAGTTACGACAGGCTATACAGAACAAACGCCGTGGTATGCTGACTTCCGGTATCGTTTTTTTTTGCACGATAACGCCCGTCCTCTCTATGCTCGCAGAACAACGGCCCTTCTTGAGTCCTTCAAGTGGGACGTTATCAACCATCCACCTTTCAGCCCAGACCTGGCGCCAAGTGATTATCACCTCTTCATGCATTTGAAGAAATGGCTCGGGTCACAGCGGTTTGATGACGACGAAGAGCTCAAAGATGCGGTCACAGGCTGGCTCCAGGCACAAGCGGGTGATTTTTATGCAGAAGGAATTTCAAAGATTGTGAAGAGAGACGATAAGTGCCTCAATCGCTATGGAGACTATGTAGAAAAATAGTGCAAAGATGTAGTTGTAAGATGTATATATTAAAATATTTTTATTTAACTTGGTGTATTTTTTTAAATCAACCGGAGGTTACTTTCTGAACGGCCCTCATACTTTGTGGCTCCACCACTTTTACTCCTACCAAATAATACCCCTTTTCTCTCCCCAGACTTTGCTTTCCAACCTGTATCCAAACTCTCGAACTATTATTTCTAAAATATTTTGCAAAGTACAGGGTGATTCAAAAAGAATACCACAACTTTTTGTAATGATGTATAACAGAAGGTTATATTATGTTTCTTTCATTAAATACACATTTTTAGAGTATTTAAAAAGGTTTTTTTTTCACTCAAAAACAAGTTCAGAGATGTTCAATATGGCCCCCTCCAGACACTCGAGCAATATCAACCCGATACTCCAACTCGTTCCGCACTCTCTGTAGCATATCAGGCGTAACAGTTTGGATAGCTGCTGTTATTTCTCGTTTCAAATCATCAATGGTGGCTGGGAGAGGTGGCCGAAACACCATATCCTTAACATACCCCCATAAGAAAAAATCGCAGGGGGTAAGATCAGGGCTTCTTGGAGGCCAGTGATGAAGTGCTCTGTCACGGGCTGCCTGGCGGCCGATCCATCGCCTCGGGTAGTTGACGTTCATGTAGTTACGGACAGATAAGTGCCAATGTGGTGGAATTTGCAGCTCTCTGCTAGCTCTGCGAGTCGATTTTCCTGGGCTGCGAACAAATGCTTGCTGGATGCGTGCTACATTTTCATCACTCGTTCTCGGCCGTCCAGAAATTTTCCCTTTGCACAAACACCCATTCTCTGTAAACTGTTTATACCAACGTTTAATACACCACCTATCAGGAGGTTTAACACCATACTTCGTTCGAAATGCACGCTGAACAACTGTCGTCGATTCAATTCTGCCGCACTCAATAACACAAAAAGCTTTCTGTTGAGCGGTCGCCATCTTAGCATCAACTGACGCTGACGCCTAGTCAACAGCGCCTCAAGCGAACAAATGTACAACTAAATGAAACTTTATAGCTCCCTTAATTCGCCGACAGATAGTGCTTAGCTCTGCCTTTTGTCGTTGCAGAGTTTTAAATTCCTAAAGTTGTGGTATTCTTTTTGAATCACCCTGTAGTATGAAACATTCCATTCAGCACTAGAGATTCAAAGCACGTTCCTTTGCCTTCATTACCGTGTTCTACCAAGTCCAGGTACTCATATGCCACGGTACTAGATGTGCTGGCTCATACAAAACACTCACAAATAATCTCAGGTAGTCACTAAACAAAAGACAACGTAGCAGTACCTTAATTCTTAACAAAAGTTGTTACAACGACGGCATTCAATTTCAGTCTGCAGCTCAAATTTAACGCCTTCGTGTTGCATTGCCAGTAAAGATAATCTGCGACAGGGGTTGCATTCTTGTACCCTCGCTAGATACCTCTGCCGTCGCCTCTGATCTCTCATGCGCTGCTGTAATACACGTCGTACAACATAATAGTGGCAATTAATATACATTAACATGTGCAGTTTTGTAATTTACATAAATCCTGTCAGAGTCACTAACAAATGAAATTTTTCTATGTTTTAAGGGGATGAAATTAGATCGAAGTGGTATTATCATGTCCTTACAACATTATAAATTTGTTCAATTACATGAATGCGTGGTCCGCGGCTCGTGGTAGCCTTCTCGCTTCCCGAGAACGGTGTCCCAGGTTCGATTCCCGGCGGGGTCAGCGGATTTTACCTGCTCCGGGATGACTGGGTGTTGTTCATCCCCATCCCCTTGCCTAGGACATTATACTGAGTGCACTATCCGAAAATTACCTCGAGCAATTAAACAGAGAACCGCCTCGTGGAGATAACATCTTGGACCTACTGACAACAAACAGACCAGAACTTTTCGACTTTGTAAGTGCAGAACAGGGAATCAGTGATCATAAGGCCGTTGCAGCATCCCTGAATATGGAAGTTAATAGGAATATAAAAAAAGGGAGGAAGGTTTATCTGTTTAGCAAGAGTAATAGAAGGCAGATTTCAAACTAACTAACAGATCAAAACGAAAATTTCTGTTCCGACACTGACAATGTTGAGTGTTTATGGAAAAAGTTCAAGGCAATCGTAAAATGCCTTTTAGACAGGTACGTGACGAGTAAAACTGTGAGGGACGGTAAAAACCCACCGTGGTTCAACAACAAAGTTAGGAAACTACTGTGAAAGCAAAGAGAGCTTCACTCCATGTTTAAACGCAGCCAAAACCTCTCAGACAAACAGAAGCTAAACGATGTCAAAGTTAGCGTAAGGAGGGCTATGCGTGAAGCGTTCAGTGAATTCGAAAGTAAAATTCTATGTACCAACTTGACAGAAAATCCTAGGAAGTTCTGGTCTTACGTTAAATCAGCAAGTGGCTCGAAACAGCATATCCAGACATTCCGGGATGATGATGGCATTGAAACAGAGGATGACACGCGAAAAGCTGAAATACTAAACACCTTTTTCCAAACCTGTTTCACAGAGGAAGACCGCACTGCAGTTCCTTCTCTAAATCCTCGCACAAACGAAAAAATGGCTGACATCAAAATAAGTGTCCAAGAAATAGAAAAGCAACTGGAATCACTCAACAGAGGGAAGTCCACTGGACCTGACGGGATACCAATTCGATTCTACACAGAGTACACGAAAGAACTTGCCCCCGTTCTAACAGCCGTGTACTGCAAGTCTCTAGAGGAACAGAAGGTTCCAAATGATTGGAAAAGTTGGAAAAGAGCACAGGTAGTCCCAGTCTTCAAGAAGGGTCGTCGAGCAGATGCGCAAAACTATAGACCTATATCTCTGACGTCGATCTGTTGTAGAATTTTAGAACATGTTTTTTGCTCGAGTATCATGTCGCTTCCGAAAACCCAGAATCTAGTCTGTAGGAATCAACATTGATTCCGGAAACAGCGATCGTGTGAGACCCAACTTGCTTTATTTGTTCATGAGACCCAGAAAATATTAGATACAGGCTCCCAGGTAGATGCTATTTTCCTTGACTTCCGGAAGGCGTTCGATACAGTTCCGCACTGTCGCCTGATAAACAAAGTAAGAGCCTACGGAATATCAGAGCTCGAAACAAATACGTCACCATGTGCGGATGGAATCCCAGTGCGGTTTTTCAAAGGGTACTCTATGGCATTGGCTCCTTGCTTAAAATGGTTCAAATGGCTCTGAACACTATGAGACTCAACTTCTAAGGTCATTAGTCCCCTAGAACTTAGAACTAGTTAAACCTAACTAACCTACGGACATCACACACATCCATGCCCGAGGCAGGATTCGAACCTGCGACCGTAGCGGTCTCGCGGGCTCCTTGCATAGCTGTCATTTATGTTGAATTTCTAGCAAAGTCCCAAACGACTGGAAAAAAGCGCAGGGGACTCCTATCTATAACAAAGGCAAAAGAACGGTTCCAAAAAATTACAGACCAATACCCCTAACATAGGTTTGCTGCAGAATCGTTGAACACCTTCTTAGTTCGGACAGGCTGGCCGGAGTGGCCGTGCGGTTCTAGGCGCTACAGTCTGGAACCGAGCGACCGCTACGGTCGCAGGTTTGAATCCTGCCTCGGGAATGGATGTGTGTGATGTCCTCAGGTTAGTTAGGTTTAATTAGTTCTAAGTTCTAGGCGACTGATGACCTTAGAAGTTAAGTCGCATAGTGCTCAGAGCCATTTGAAGTATTTAGTTCGGACATAATAAATTTTCTTGAGACCGAGAGTCTTATGGCCACGAATCAGTATGGTTTCAGAAAGCACCGCTCATGTGAAACTCAGCCCCCGCTTTTCTTGCATGATATGGAATCCGTCTGTTGCCCTTCATACGTAATTCCCAGTATATTTCTAAATTTTCGGAAAGCATTTGACATCGTGCCCCTATGTAGACTGTTGAGGAAGGTACGCACATATGGAGTAGGTTAACATATTTGTGAAGAAAGGAAAGGAAAGATATCAGCTGCATCATGACTTCGTGTGGCAGCAGAAGCGACGAGTGAAAATTTTTGCCAGACCGGGATTCAAACCAGGGATCTACCGCTTGTTAGGCAGGTGCGTTAACCACTGCGCCACCCGGACACAGTTTATGGTAACTGCGCGGACTACACGGCACGCCTCTCGGCTGACACACACTCCCAACTAGGGCCACCTATCTGCAGTCCCTGTCTATGTCGTCCATGAACGCTACTTTGAGATTTCTCCAGGAGGTCGGACATAATTGTGCATCAGTACTGAATGTGGTGGTGTCTGCTCTTTCGGACATGTCCGAAAGAGCACACACCATGCATTCATATGAAATGGATATGAATTGCCGGCTGCGGTGGTCTCGCGGTTCTAGGCGCGCAGTCCGGAACCGTGCGACTGCTACGGTCGCAGGTTCGAATCCTGCCTCGGGCATGGATGTGTGTGATGTCCTTAGGTTAGTTAGGTTTTAGTTCTAAGTTCTAGGGGACTAATGACCACAGCAGTTGAGTCCCATAGTGCTCAGAGCCATTTGAACCATTTTTTTGGATATGAATTGCCATGCTTCTTGACAGAGCGTAGGGAACGATGCGGGAGACCCACACCTCCATACTGCATCTACATTTATACTCCGCAAGCCACCCAACGGTGTGTGGCGGAGGGCACTTTACGTGCCACTGTCATTACCTTCCTTTCCTGTTCCAGTCGCGTATGGTTCGCGGGAAGAACGACTGTCTGAAAGCCTCCGTGCGCGCTCTAATCTCTCTAATTTTACATTAGTGATCTCCTCGGGAGGTATAAGTAGGGGGAAGCAATATATTCGATACCTCATCCAGAAACGCACCTTCTCGAAACCTGGCGAGCAAGCTACACCGCGATGCAGAGCGCCTCTCTCGCAGAGTCTGCCACTTGAGTTTATTAAGCATCTCCGTAACGCTATCACGCTTACCAAATAACCCTGTGACGAAACGCGCCGCTCTTCTTTGGATCTTCTCTATCTCCTCCGTCAACCCGATCTGGTACGGATCCCACACTGATGAGCAATACTCAAGTATAGGTCGAACGAGTGTTTTGTAAGCCACCTCCTTTGTTGATGGACTACATTTTCTAAGGACTCTCCCAATGAATCTCAACCTGGTACCCACCTTACCAACAATTAATTTTATATGATCATTCCACTTCAAATCGTTCCGCACGCATACTCCCAGATATTTTACAGAAGTAACTGCTACCAGTGTTTGTTCCGCTATCATATAGTCATACAATATAGGATCCTTCTTTCTCTGTATTCGCAATACATTACATTTGTCTATGTTAAGGGACAGTTGCCACTCCCTGCACCAAGTGCCTACCCGCTGCAGATCTTCCTGCATTTCGCTACAATTTTCTAATGCTGCAACTTCTCTGTATACTACAGCATCATCCGCGAAAAGCCGCATGGAACTTCCGACACTATCTACTAGGTCATTTATATATATTGTGAAAAGCAATGGTCCCATAACATTCCCCTGTGGCACTCCAGAGGTTACTTTAACGTCTGTAGACGTCTCTCTATTGATAACAACATGCTGTGTTGTTTGGTCGAGTGAGGTTGGAGTGCATGAATGTGCAACAGTGTTTAATTCACATTCGTTTGTTTTAATTGTCTCTCCCTCTACGACGAGGTTATCAGCGCCCTTACTGAGAGAGGGGGGGAGAGGAGAAATGATAATTAAATGGACACCCTAGCTGCAAACAGGCGTTGATGTACTTCATTGGGGACATGTTGAAAATGTGTGCCCCTACCGGGACTCGAACCCGGGATCTCCTGCTTACATGGCAGATGCTCTATCCATCTGAGCCACCGCGGGCACAGAGGATAGTGCGTCTGCAGGGACTTATCCCTTGCACGCTCCCCGTGAGATCCACATTCCCAACATGTCCACACCACTACATTCGTAGTGCGCCTAATAGATGTTTGCCCATCATACTCATTACTCGTGGCAGATTAATCTACCAAATCCCGTACGAGTTCGGGCATAGCGTGTGCGTTCGCACAAGGTGGTCAATGGCCGGGAAGCCATATTTTAACTATATGACGGTAGTATCTGTTCCCGAAAGAACAGTTACCGTGGATGACCATGCAGCATTGCTAGAAATGAAGCGTGTGCGAACGCACACGCTATGCCCGAACTCGTATGGGACTTGGTAGATTAATCTGCCACGAGTAATGATTATGATGGGCAAACATCTATTAGGCGCACTACGAATGTAGTGGTGTGGACATGTTGGGAATGTGGATCTCACGGGGAGCGTGCAAGGGATAAGTCCCTGCAGACGCACTATCCCCTGTGCCCGCGGTGGCTCAGATGGATAGAGCATCTGCCATGTAAGCAGGAGATCCCGGGTTCGAGTCCCGGTCGGGGCACACATTTTCAACATGTCCCCAATGAAGTACATCAACGCCTGTTTGCAGCTAGGGTGTCCATTTAATTATCATTTCTCCTCTCCCCCCCTCTCTCAGTAAGGGCGCTGATAACCTCGTCGTAGAGGGAGAGACAATTAAAACAAACGAATGTGAATTAAACATTGTTGCACATTCATGCACTCCAACCTCACTCGACCAAACAATCACAGTATTTCTTCGTTGTTTCAGCGCGTGTGAGAAAGAAACACCCAAGTAAAACCCAACGAAGCTAAAAGAAAGGCACAGAGAAATGGCACTGGCTCACCCACGTATTTTGTAAGTGATCAACCAGTCATCCGCTTACACATTATAATCAGATCCCTAAAATATTGGGAAAACTTTTGGACAATTCACAAAGCTTTAAAACTCGAACCACATTCGTTTGTTAAATTTGCCAACCAGCGGGCCGCGGCGGATTTGCTGACGAGTCACTTTCTGGACAAGCCTCATAGAAATCAAAGTTCCGATTAGTCGCTAAATGGAAACCACAGTGAAAAACAGAAACATTTTATTTACAAGAGTTAGCTACACTTTCCAGATACTTCTCTTCATAGTCGCCGCTCTGACTTGGAAATATGGTATAACGCTCCGACAAATGTCTAACACCTTCGTCATAGAAGGCAGCCGCCTGTGCTTTCCGATAATTCTCTACGCTGGTCTATAGGGCGCAGCCTGTGCCTAAGTGTTGTCTTCGTATCCATCGCTTCACGTGAACAGAGATGATACTCAGGACGAGCCAATTAGGGCTGAGTTGTGTGGGTGATTGAAGACTTCCCATCGAAAAGGCTGCAGGAGCGTCTTCACTGCTCCTGCAGAGTGCGTGGCAGTTGTGTTAGGTGGGCTGCATTCATGAAGGCGAAGCCTCTCAGCGGGCCCTCATACATGGCGGGAGACATCGTTGTTCTAGGCGCCTTTACTCTCTCACAGTGTGCTCACGACTGACCGATCGGAATTCACCTTCTGGACAACCCTCGTATTTTACGTAGCATTCACAGTCAGAAAAACGTGGCGCACTGGGATCTGTATGCCACAAGTACCACACATTTGAGGATCCTCTCGCCGGAATTAGAAACTATGCGTCATAGACTGTGGGCCTATGAGAAGAGGTGTAAGAAGAACCGCGTGCGGTCGGCGTGACTGAAAGGAGAATGCCATGGCCGTTTTGTGGGCTTTACTAGACAGAGCTTATTGTCTGTCACCTCCAGCCACTCATCCTCCCACCGATGCAAGGCCATATGCTACAGCCTCGCTGTTGAGGTACAGAGAGATATAGCACACTGAAATATCTGAGGATCACGACATGCCTCCTTGGCTGCTGTATACACCGTTCTCCACAATACCCATGTGCCCAGAAGGAAGACACATCCTTCCCCAGTCGTTGCAGTTGGAGGAGGGCATCCTGGATATTCTGGACTACTCTATACTACTGTACCTGCTGGCTATTAACATTGTAGAGACTGAAGGGCACCCAGAGAACCAGAATAAACAAGAAATTCAGGCATTTGGCACTTTAAGCACATCTCATCTGCTCCAGTGCGCGCAACATCGCATGTAATTCCGTGTCGAAGACAGTAAAGCCTTGCGGCAGTCGGACTTTGAGGACACGATACAGAAAAGCAACAGAGCAACCAATAGAGTCCCCCTGTTAGAAGCTGTCTTTACAGGTGTGTCCATAGTTGTGGTGCTCATATAAAATGTCATAAAGTATTGCATTAAAAACAGGAGCGGAGTACATGTCTCCTGTACTGCACTGAATCTAAAATCACGACGGACCTCTGCAGTTACCATAGTGACAGGCAGTTAAAATCCTGGATTTGTGGGTGTACATACTCCACACCAAGTTACTCCAGCACAGGCTGCATGCAGATTCCAAACGGCAATGCTGCTCATGGATGATTGGAGAAAATATGTTCTAGTGGTGCATGAGCAACATTATGGCATGCAGGTGAATTCGGAGCTGCAAGGAACATGCCTGATGGACCACGAGGAGCTGCCGTTAGATGGTGAGTGGTGGTTCCCCAGCCTGAGCTCAGACATGGTAAGGGGCTATCGTGTAAGCCCCTGTAGCCAGCCTAACCCCTCATGATGCATAGCATCAATAATGTTCAGGAGGATGGCCTCGCTGAACCATGCACTATGCAGCCATAGTCTAGCTGTGAACGCATAAAAGCCCTTAAAATGGGAGCAGAGGTGCCCTGTCTGCTCCCCAAGACCTGTGGCTGAGGTACTTTATGTTCAGTGCCTTATGGGTCCTGGCTTTCAGGTCTCTCAGGTGCAATAACCAGGACAGTGTGGAGTGAAGAAATGAAGCCCAGAAACCTCACTGAGTCTTTAAAATGTAGAATGGTGTTCGTCATGTGCAAGTTAGGTAAATTCAAAATACACTGCTGGCCACCGTAAATGCAACACCCTGAAGGAAGCATCCGAATCAAGTGAAATTTACACCATGGGTTTGCAGCGTTGATTTATGCAACTGATTAGAATTTCAGTGCAGACGCACATCACGCGCGCCTGTGGCGCCACCTCATAGCGCCATTCAAGGCTTGGCGATTTCGACGAGTGTACGTTCGGCACGTGTGTTTACCTTGTGGTTGTTTCACAAGACGATCAGTTATGCCTCGTACACAACAGCGAACATCTTTTGATCAAGTATCCGAATTCGACAGAGGAAGGATAGTGGTTTACCGAGATTGTGGATTATCATACAGAGAAATCGCTAGTCGTGTTGGACGAAACCAAACAACTGTAATGCGGATATGTGACCGTTGGATGCAGGAGGGTACGAGGGACCGACGTGGTCGATCGCATTCACCTCGGTGCACCACTGCACGTGCTGATAGGCAAATTGTGCGCATGACAGTGACGGATCGCTCAGTGACATCCCGAACCATAGCACAGCACATGGAGTCTGTAACGCATCATCCAGTGTCTGCTGTAAACGGCGTCGAATGGTACGCGCAGAGTGGTCTGTCCGCAAGACGTCCATTGCTTCGTCTACCATTGACGCAGAACCACAGACGTCTCCGTCGCCAATGGTGTGATGACAGACGGATGTGGACGGCAGAATGGAATGACGTTGTCTTTACTGACGAGGCACGCTTCTGTCTGCAGCACCACGATGGTCGGATTCGAGTGTGGAGACACCGTGGAGAGAGGATGCTGGACAGCTACATTATGCACCGCCACACTGGTTTTGCACCGGGTATTATGGTATGGGACGGTATTGGATATTACTCTCGCACGCCTCTAGTACGCATTGCCGGTACTTTAAATAGCCGGCGCTACATATCCGAGGTGCTGGAGCCAGTTGTCTTTCCACAGCCATATTTCAACAGGATAATGGGCGACCACACGTGGCACGCATTGTCCAAGGGTTCTTCGTCAATAACTAGATTGAATTGCTTCCCTGGCCGGCTCGCTCTCCGGATCTTTCGCCGATAGAAAACATGTGGTCCATGGTTGCTCAACGAGTGACCCAGATTACATCCCCAGCTGCCACACCAGATGATCTTTGGCAACGTGTGGAAGCTGCTTGGGCTGCTGTACCCCAGGAACACATCCAACGTCTCTTTGACTCAATGCCGAGACGTGTGGCAGCGGTGATCTCCAACAATGGCGGCTACTCTGGCTACTGATTCTGGCAGGAACCACATATCACAGACGTCTGTAAACGTAATCATTTGATACTTGCTCAACATGTTATCTACAAAATAAATTTTGTTGTGCTACCTCTTGTCTTTCTTGGTGTTGCATTTACGGTGGCCAGCAGTGTACGACGAGAACGATTAAAATGAACACAGTCACACTTCTCTGCAGAAAATTGAAACCCCGTCTTTGCAGCCCACTCCTCGCAACTTACACTGAAGCAGTTGAACTGACCGGACGCCGTTGCAAAACTGGAGGAGGAATGGGAACAACAAAATCGTCCACAAATAAGGATCACTGTATGGGACTCCTTACGACAGATGTGATACTGTTTACGGCTGTGACAATGAGGGTAACAATCGAAACACTGCCCTGAAGGATGAAATTCTCCTACTAAAAACCATCCGACAGCGTGTCACCAACTCAGGTCCTGAAAACTCTTTGAGGTAGGAAAAAGCATATGAAGTAGGGGAAGTGACTACGAGAGCCCCACTGATGGAGTTGCATGAGAATACTGTGTCTCCACCTTACTGACATCAAAGAATACTCCCATATAGTGATGTCTACGTAGGAAAGACAGAGACCAGGCAACTCCTTAGCCCATCTTTGTGTGGATCCAAGAGAGTTTGGTCCACTGACGATAACCTGAATTTGCTGAATAGCCACCTCTAAAGATCAGACCAGATAACGGTTAAACACAGTAGTAGGTTACTGGGGGATATCAGAGCAGTTTTGATCTCAAATTAATTGATCTCAAATTTCTCTCAAATTGAAATGCAAATTAATTAAATTGACCAGTAATTCTCCCCAACCACACCCTCCCCCTGACCGCGCCTACCCTCACCTCTGGATGGTGATGTGTGTTTTTTGCCAACCCGCACATGGGCCACAGTCCCCTCCCTGCCACCACCAACCCTCTTGGCACGTATTTTGAATTTTTGCGGGAGTTTCGGATTTTGGCGGGAATTTTTATGTCCCAGGCCGTGTTGACATTCCATCCTAGCCCCCATCAGGTAACTGGTGGGGAAATTAAAAATGGCAGTAACTTGCCTGGAACTCTAACACCGATCCTCCTGAACGAAAACCCAAGTGCACCTGCCTAACACAGTTACATAACCAGAGCCACTTGGAATTGGTGGGGAATTAAAAATGGCAGCGCCCTTTCTTGTACTAAAACCCTGGTCCTTGTGGGGGGACAGCCCAAAGTGCACCCTGAACACACAGAAACGGTCCAGATGCAGGAGAGAAAGATTAGGTTAGTGTATGTTATTTATTTTGGTCGGGAATATGAAGTAAAGATCAGTCGTAATTATGTAATTAACCATAAAGATCGGACCTTACTATACAAGCGCTACACAAGGACAGCCTCAAATCACAGTAAATACCACTCAACTATCTTGCTGGGAAAAATTTCACAATACCGCTCGAAGCTAGTGACAGACACTCGAACTCTATATTTCCCACAAAAAATAAAGATAGTACCATAACTCCAGCCTTTTTCCACCAGCTTGTAGGTGAAGTGTAATCAACTGATGGGATGGCAGTGTTGCACAGAGAGGAGTTTAGTAAGCGTATTACCTGTAGGCATACAGCTGAGGATAGTATCGATTGTTGTTTGACAGCAGTGTTCACTACACACGCATGCTTAAGAATCACCCTCAAGTAGTCGAAGCCAATACATGCTACCACAACTGATGGAAAAAAATCCATCACTGTTCTAATTACACTTCGAAATTGTTATGAAAAAGCCAGCACTCGTAATGCATGGGTCATAATGCAACACATGTACTGGGGCAAATCGTCATCCCAAAAGACGAGCGGGCAGTCCTCCTCAACAAGCGCTCACAAACTGCCGAAATTCAAGGCCTTCTTACATCCCCTCATTCCTCCCATCATTCCCTCACTCCAGCCATCCACCTATGGAGGGGGTTACAGGCTTTTTATAATGGCCCTCTGCTCTGACGAGCGCCTGACGGCACGACCTGGCTGTGGTCGCTGACCGCCTTCAGGCGACGGTCCTTCACCAACACAAAAGCATGTGTAGTCAGCTAAACAATAGGAGATAAAAGGACAACTTTTTCGTCTAAAGTAAAGTAACACCGCCCCCATTGGCCAGAGAGTGCACCTGCGGTGGCGACCTCTAACAGACTAGGCACTCCCCCCAAGACCTACAATAGGCCCGCTGTTCAGCAATGGAGAACACTAATTTAACGTCAACGCAACTCCTTCTCACAATCTGTTAAACGTGTTCTCAGAAGGACTGGACCCCTCCAGAACAATAACGAAATTCTGGAGAATGGTCCAGATGGCTTTTTCAAAAGCGGCTGCTTGGAAAAGCGACCGCAGGCCCCATTTCAGCCTCACACTGCAGTGCCTTCAGTACTAGGTGTCCCCCGCAAGCACGTTGCTACTCTTATCGCTTGCCAGGTGAGCTTCGCTACTTTTCCTTACACTGTCCAACTCTGATACGCCCCCACAACCACGTCAGGAAATCTGTTAGCTGTAGGTTTCAGATATTTTTTTTTTATTCTAGTAATAAGTTATCCGTTAGTTGAAAGTGTGTCGACTATACACAGCGTCCCGGAATGTGAGTTTCCCTCTCCATACCTACAGATTGCACACCCCTGGCAGCGCAATTTATAGACTAACAGTCATACATTCGAAGCGCAACTGTCCACCGTTGACAACACTACACACATACACACATATAAAGACTGTGCATGCATGTTACCAACTGCGAAGTCTCTATTTCAACCGCTATTTTCGACTGTATTACAGCCCCACAAATAGCAAACAACTCTTCGCAAAGCGATTCTGTAGGGGATGTAAGCACATTTAAACCTCCTACTAAAGAGCATATCATTTTCTATATATGTTATATTACCGATATTTCTTAACAATATTGTCGAGATTCTCCAGTAATAACAACAAACCATAGCATTCCACTGTGCCTACCACACCTACTTTCATACTCATAGGGATCTGCCACGTGTGCTGTGTTATTTCATACTTCATAACCGTCCATTATAAAGTAGATACCACTTGAATTATAGCTTGTTGTGGAACCACGCTGCTGCTACGGACGCAGGTTCGAATCCTGCCTTGGGCATGGATGTGTGTGATGTCCTTAGAACTATTTAAACATACCTAACCTAAGTCTATGGGACGGATGACCTCCAGTTTTAAGTCCACAGTGCTTAGAGCCATTTGAACCATTTTGACATAGCTCCATAGCACAGGGGCATCAGTGGTCTTAAAATGTGTTTCTTATAAACACAGGCACAGGGCGCGTTCCTGTGCTAGCAGTTTCAGTTCCTCCACATGTGTCATCTATCATGGAGGGGTTACATACTCACCCTGGTTCTCCACTGGGGAGGCGAACCTGTAATGGGTGGGCGCTGAGTCTTCATGAGAGGTGATTGCCCCAGTCCGTCATCGAGGTCCATTAGCTGTACTGAAGAGTCAAGAGAGACTTCAGATAGGATGTGTTCTGGTGTAACCACAAGCGCTGGAACGAAGATGAAGAACGCAAGAGAAGAGAAGGCGATGAAAGGACGTCGGTCAATGGTGTGCTCATTAGGATCACACCACGACAGGAGCAGACTCTACAAGAGTAGAATATAAGCGCCGCTCCTGCTAACCTCGGCCGCTCATTAATCGGACATTACTGGACAGTACCGCAGAGTTGTAGACTGGCACTCGCAGAACAGTTATTAGTGATCGCTATCCATTGCTTGTTTGGACATTCTCTACAGCGAAGAACATTACTATTTGCATGTCGTCAATCGCTTGCGACACTTGTTGTACATTCAAGTTAAGTAATGTCAAATCTGCTTTATTGAAATAAAGCTATTAATATTATTTTCTTGAACTGTTGTATAGCGTTCCGAGAACGCAGCATCCCTTACGCACCTTATAAGCGACTACTGGGAAAGATCCCACAGAATGAGTCGACATCGTTGGACTGTTTACTTCACGACACCGTTGATGGTGATCGCTTGGACTTTGATTTTCTGCTCTGTGTAGGCTTTGGAGTCACTACTGCGGTGGTGGTAGCGGCAGCACAGGACGGTGGACCAGACTGAACCTTTGGAACAGCAGGGAGCTTCACAACATTAGCGACCACTAACTTGTCTGGTGTTTTGACAGAGTATGTAGGCTGTGAAGTAACTGCGGCGGCACAAGTACAATGACAAACGCAGGTAGCAGTGCTAAAACTAGCAATCTCAGTTTGTTTAGCAAGAGCGGTTTTCTGTACTGGCTGTTTAACAACTGAAGTAAAAGCGGTAGCGAATGTCGCGAGCTTCCTGGTCTTATAAATTTTTTGGCCTCACCATAGGGAATCTGTCTTCTGGTTTTGATCTCCTGTATCTTACGTTATTGAAGGAAGACACAGTGGTCCCTACTCCAGATAGGGTGAGCCCCAGACCAATTCACACGCATTGGAGGAGACGAACATCTGACCCCTTCGTGGGGAGCCTTACTACATTTGCCACAAGTGGCTTCTCCCTTACATCCACGAGTGGTGTGCTCAAAGTGGCGGTATTTAAAACAGCGTGTTGGGCTGGAATTATAGGGCCACATGACTAAGTGAAGAAAACCCGCCTTAATATGGTGTCGAAGTTTTGTGCTATTAAAAGTGAGGATGAAGAAGTCTGATATAATGATATCGCCTTCCGCCCTTTCCATAATATTCTGCACATCTACAATGGCTTCTTGGGCCCATTCAACTTTCAGGTCTTCTTTGGGGCTGTTCACCAGGTCCCTGCATGTCGCAACATTTTTACTCAGTCTGAAACCCGCAGATGGCCAAAACCTTTGCAGAATATGCCGTTGTCACTTGATGGGAACTGCTTAACAGGTTTTAAAGTACCTGCTATCCCATCCAAACCCTTTTGAATGTAAAAAGGTGAAACTTTTCCCAAACTTTCCTCTTTCCTTTTACCCAATAAAAACACACTGTGACTAGCAGCATGCATTCTGATAGTAAAGAAACTAGAATCCCTAAATATCTGTGGTTCTGGAACACTGGCGAAACAAGCGCCCTTATTTGAGTAGGTGCTGGTATCTACCATTCCGCCTGGAAGAGAAAACTTCGGACGATCTATTTCAGTCCCATGTGGAGCTAGGGAAATAGAAGTCCACCTAGACAGGGCCCCTTGTGCCTAGTTAAGCCTGAGACAACTGAAGTGTGGCAGGTTCCCCCGAGATTTCCCGGTAACAGCTGATCCACCTCAACAGCATCTCATCAGCGCGCAGCGTACCTTGAGATTGAGGTTGTTTTATAGAGGTCTTTAACATTCTCGCGATCTGGGTGATCAAGCCAAAATCCCTATTCCCTGTAACATACAACTTTCCACTGCCGCTCCATACAGTGGTCGGTTAAGCACGCCCAGGACTTAACAGCAACAGGAGACTGGCGGCGCTTACCAGTCCCCAGCTCAGGACATTTAGGCCGCCAAGCCCGTTCTGAGCAAATGAATGCTGAGCGCTTGAGGACCTGATGTACTGCATTATAGAACACCTCTTGTATGTTCTTGCTATAGTGAATCAGGTCATTTTTTTCTCGTCCAGTTTTGATTGAAGAAATGTGAAATTTGTTGTGGGGCATCTTGAAATACTCCCACTTGAGCGCCTACAGTTTCACGAATTTCTGTTAGGTGATAGCTGTCTGCTTGGAACGCACCTCCATTACAGATGACATTTTGAAGGCTGTCATTGAGTTTCTTTTGGCGGAAAACCAGAGCATCACAGATATTCATAGCTGCTTGCAGAATATCTGCGGAGACCTGTCAGTTAGCAAAAGCTCGGTGAGTCGTTGGGCGAGGTGTCTGTCAGCATCGCAGCAAGATCTGATATCCTGCTCGCTGGAACGTACAGACACTTTCATTCGAGGTAAATAGTAAGTTTGTATCAATGGAATATGTTGGACCATGTAGCCAAAAAATAACTAGAGCCTTCAAGAAGGCTGGCATTCGCGTAGGCTTCCATACAAGAAAGAAGTTGTGGGGAATATTACGACATAAGGAAGAAGGGAAAACAGATAAGTTTAAGCAATCCAGTGTATACGAAATTAAATGTGGAGGATGTGCTGGGACATACATTGGCCAGGCGGGTAGGGATTTTGCTACAAGGTTTAGAGAACATAACTATAGTAATGATAGTGGGCTGGGGTGCCATATGAGGGAGACTGGTCACAAGCTGGCCCCTATAGAAGATAGCCTGAGGATTCTGCATTTAGAACAGCACGCTGCCCACCCAGTCTTTAATGAACAGGCTTCTGGTGGGAATGACTGATTTTTTTTGGCTTGTTTTAACGGATACTATTTTGACGACAGCCAAAACAGTTGCAGGATAAAAATTTATTAAAATTCTTGACTAAGGTTTCGGTACATATAAATATACCTTCATCAGAAGTAAAAAATCCTGAACAGGAAGACACTTTCATTAGAAAAGCCTTAGCATCGAAAGTGTTTTTTTTTCCTTTATTGTATTTCAATTCCACATCGGGGCGGGCTGGCAGCAGCATAGGCGCTGCTCTTCAGCCGAAAAACATAGAACAAAATAAGAGAAGACATTTAAAACCAGCAAAGGAGAGAATAAGGTGAACATATATATAACAAAGGGGAACAGCATGGAAGGCAATAAACAAAAAACGGGGTGACTGTAAAATGGAGATAAAAAACCGTTTAAAAGTAGCACACACAAAAAGCCACACACTGCGACGGTTAAAAGAACACAAGGCACAGTATGACTGGAGCATAAAGGTAGCGACGGATGGCATAGCACATAACGTAACACAGACGGCGAACCTCAAGGCAGGACACAATTAAAACACACCTCGTGACGCACACGAGAAACAGCACTAAACACAACACTGATGTGGCACATTGAAGATGATCAATACAGAGGATCTGCCAGGCGCTAGGAGATGAGGGAGACCTGAAGAAGGGAGGGAGGGGAAGAGATGGGGAGGTGTGCGGGGGGCGCGCGAAAGAGGGCCAGGTAGGGAGGGATGTGGGAAGGAGAGAGGCAAGTATGGGGTGCAGGGTCCCAGGGGAAGGGGGGACGGAGGAAAATCCGCTCTGGGAGAAGGAGGAAAGAGGAAAAGGGGGCCCTGGGGAGGGGGGGAGGAACAAGGCCAGGTTATAGTTGGAAGGAAGGGTAGATGTCACGGCGAAGTTCGTCATCCGGGAGAGGGGGAGGCGTTGGAAATTGCCCTGATGAAGGAGATGGAGGGTGTGGAGGTGGAGAGAGGGAGGGATATAGCGATAGAGGCGCGGCAACGGGCTGGGGGCGGAGAGGCAGGAGGAAACCAGAGGGTGGGGGGGATCAAGCCTGCGAACAATGTAAAGGATGCGGAGATGTTGGAGGAACAGGCGGAGGTGGGGGAAGGGGATCAGTTCATACAGGAGCCGTGTGGGGGAAGGAAGGCGGATACGGAAGGCAAGGCGGAGTGCATGGTGTTCAAGGATTTGGAGGGCCTTGTAAAAGTGGGTGGGGGCGGAGATCCAGGCAACGCTGGCATAACAGAGGATAGGACGGATGAGGGATTTGTAGGTGTGGAGGATGGTAGAAGGATGCAATCCCCATGTCCGGCCAGACAGGAGTTTCAGAAGGCGGAGGCGGGAATGGGCTTTCTGCTGGATGGTCAGGAGATGAGGGGTCCAGGTGAGGTGTCCATCAAGGGTGAGGCCAAGGTATTTCAGGGTGGGGGTGAGTTGGATAGGACGACCATAAAGGGTGAGGTAGAAATCGTGGAGGCGAAAGGAGCGAGTGGTGCGGCCTATGATGATTGCCTGGGTTTTGGAGGGGTTGAGACGGAGGAACCACTGGTTACACCAAGTGGTGAACTGGTTAACATGGGTTTGGAGGGTACGTTGAGACCGTTGAAGGGTAGAGAGCCAGGAAGGCGGTGTCATCAGCATACTGGAGAAGGTGGACTGGTGGGGGTGGCTTGGGCATATCAGCTGTATACAAGAGATAAAGGAGAGGGGAGAGGACAGAACCCTGGGGGACGCCAGCCGTGGGATAAAAGATACGGGAGTTGGTGTTGTGGAGGGTGACATAGGAAGGACGGTGCGAGAGGAAGGAAGCGACCAGATGGACAAAATTGATAGGCAGGGCGTAGGTTTGGAGTTCGGAAGTGAGAAACACAAAAGCTTAAATAACAGTGAAATTACCAGAGTAATACAGGCACAAAATCTTTTAGTTACTTACTAAAATTACATCATGCAATGGAGATTAATAAATCAATTGTGCCAAAGGCGTCGTCAATAATTAAGATATCTTCTCCATTTGTACAACATGACTATGGGCACAGGGTCAATGCGAACAGTTTAGCACCAGTACTTCGCCTATGAACTATCAAGACAAGAGTGTGAAAGCACTAGGGCAGATGGTTTCGCCGAGAGAGGGCACTTGTGGTATGTGCCAGACACTCGCGCATACTAAAATCCATGAATACTTACATAAGCGCATCAAAAATTATTAAAAGTTTTATTTATTAAGACAGAAAGTTTTAATTAACACAACATATCAGACCATTTAAAAACATTTATGTAAAATAGAAAATATGGAACCAATTTACCTGTCTCCTAGTGTCAAACAGATGAATCTTGCACTATGGAACACATCTAACGAGAGAGGGCACTAGTGTAATGCGCGAGAATCTCGCGTAACGTAGGCGGTTAAATACATACTAGCGAAAACAACCAAAATGTTATAATAAAACGAAACCATCTGTCGTCGTGAATAAAAACATACTAGTCAATTAACCACACATACACATCGAAAATCACAAACAGCAAACATCAAACATCAAAAATACGTAAAATCCCAAGAAGACAGGAAAAGCGCATTTCACCGGCATCAACAAGCAAGAAAACTAGCTTCTACAGACTATGTTACATTAAGGCAAGGAGGGTTTGAAACTGTGTAAAAAAACTTTGTTTCTAAGCTGCACCTGTTCATTAAGAACAAAACCAATCTTTTAGAGACAGATGCTTGAAAATCTCTAATTCTTCGAGCAAGTCCAGTTTGTAACCCTTATTCGCTTCATGAAGCACCTCTACGTCGTCCAGTTCAAGTGGCGTATGCTGTAAGAGCCATAGATGTTCGGCAAACGTGGAATTATGTAAGTTTTCCCCATTTTTACCTAACATGTGTTCTTTATACCTTACTTTAATGGGTCTACCTGTCTGTCCAATGTAATAGTTTGGGCAGTCGTTACAAGTAATTTTGTATACACCGGACTTACTGCCGGGTTCTTCCCGTGTTCCAATAGCCTGAAACAAAGAGTAATTCATACTATTATTTACGGAAAAGGCAACTCTGTAACTGTGTTGTTTTTGTAAAAGTCTTCTTATCTTATATGAAACGTTCCCCAAAAATGGAATAGAAATAAAGTTATTACCCTCATTCTTTTTCGCCCTGTTATCTCCTAAAGTTGAACATTTTACAGCTGTTTTTTTCTTAACGATTTGGTCAATTAATTTAGGGTCGTATACATTGTTAGTAGCCATTGCTTTTAATAAAGATATTTCTTTTTCTAAACAATTCTGTTCTAAAGGTGTGCTCACAACACGATGAACTGCAGAATGAAAGAAGGCGATTTTGTGAGTTTGACATTTTTCGTAAAGAAACTTTTTCTGATATTATTCCAGTAGATTCTTGTCATCCTCAAAGCTAATAGTGTTACCAGATAACTTAAGTTTCAAGTCAAGGAAAGGGAGTTCTCTCTCATTGTTTTGTATCTCTTTTGTGAATTTCATTTTCTCGTGAAAACTGTTGAGAACATGAAACAGTTGTTGTAGATCTTGGTCAATCCCTTGAAATATTATATCATCAACATAACGAGCATAGAAGGGAATCATATTACCCAACGCAGGATTGTGAATACGTTAGAAGAAAATTTCTTCAAAAACAAAGATGTCAGCTAAGATACCAGCTAACGGGCAACCCATGGCTAAGCCGAATGGTTGCTCATACGTTTTGCCATTAAACTGAAAGTAATTGTAATCTAGTACAACCTGCAGTAGTGAGATAAGTTCCGACAACTGTAGCTCACTTAGAGTTCTATGTTGTCGAATGTTATCTTCAATAATCTTAAGAGTGATATCCACTGGAACATTAGTGTATAAACTTACGACGTCAAAAGAAACCAAACGAGAGGAAGAAGTGATCTCTATCGATTTTAGCTTGTTCATTACCTCAGCACTATTTTTAACAGAATAATTGTTTCCAAAAACAAAGGTTTCTTTAATTTTAGTGTGTAAGAACCTCGCTAATTTATGATGTGGACACGCTATTCCGTTAATGATGGGACGAATTGGGTGTTGACTTTTGTGTACCTTAAACTGACTTCTAAACGTAGGTGCTCTAGGGTTCATATTAATTAAAGTTTTCTTTTGAATCTCTTTCATAAGATGTTTGGCTTTCTTCGAGGAAAATGGGATATTCGAAATCGAGCAGGATCCTACCCCTACATTACAAAAGCAAATTAGGGATATTTTAAGAAAAACTAAAGTTTTAGCAACATATTCACTTTTATGGGCTACAACAAGCGAATTTCCTTTACCAGATTTAGTGATAAGAGCCTCATTATTTTTTAATTTACGCTTAATACTAGTAATAACGCTATCCCCTCTCTGTTTTAAATCATTGTTTTTTACCGAATTGACCTCTTTCTAAAATTGCACTACATTCATGAGCAATACTATTTTGTTGGGATTTTTCTGTTTTTACAAAGTCAAGACCAGGTCAACAATAAAATTATCCACCACTTTAGGGTCGTTAAGACTAGGCATGAAATTGTATTTAAAACCTCTCGCTAGCATGGCGCTTTCTTGAGGAGTAAAGCTTATGGAAGTTTTATTTAGTACTCTGTCAAAAAATTTGTGTTCGCAATTCACAGTTCTTTGTGCATGAACAACATTAGATTTAGAGATAGCATTTTCTAGCTTCTGAAGTTTAAAATCGTGCCCACGCTGAATTTCAACCCTACGATTCTGTAACCACTCATTAACACCATGCCAAATACTGTCTACGTGAAAGTTAAAATAATCTTTAAAAGTTCTAGTAATAAAGAGATACAAAGAGTAAGCTTCTTCATGTAGTTTATCTTTCTTCTTATAAAGGTCACTGATTCTGTCACTCATAATTTGTTTCACCAGTTTTGCTTTAGTAGACGGAACCTTGTTGCACTGTTTCACATTGACACCGAATTACGTGAAGGCTATTATCAAATGGCGTCTCTCACACTGTTTAGTGAAGTCAATAGCCATACCTGTTTTCAGGATTTTAAATGAGGTGTCCATGTATTTCGAAACAGCCTTTGAAACCTGGGCAGGTACATATTTCTTATGTCTTAATTATTGACGACGCCTTTGGCACAATTGATTTATTAATCTCCATTGCATGATGTAATTTTAGTAAGTAACTAAAAGATTTTGTGCCTGTATTACTCTGGTAATTTCACTGTTACTTAAGCTTTTGTGTTTCTCACTTCCGATGCTAAGGCTTTTCTAATGAAAGTGTCTTCCTGTTCAGGATTTTTTACTTCTGATGGAGGTATATTTATATGTACCGAAACCATGGTCAAGAATTTTAATAAATTTTTATCCTGCAACTGTTTTGGCTGTCATCCTTTATCGTGAAGAATTTCAACAGTTGCTGTTGCAGCCATGTTTAAAATCTCGAAATACTGTTTTGAGTTCAGTGTGTGTTAGCCCTTCATAAGAAGTTATGATAGTGTATTTTATAGGAGCTGGCGGTGTTCTGTGCACGTACCGTTATGACAGGCTAGGTTTTTTGCTGAGTGGTTGGCTAGTTTAACGTCATGTGGGGAAGGTCAGATGGGTTGATAGGTTCGCATATACGGATTTATTCACCAACGTTCCCTTTAGGTGGTCCTTAGAGACTCAATGGTTTACTTGATTGATTTCAGACTTTAAAAAACAAAACATTATAGTTTTAACACTTTTAAAAATCTAGAGCTCTCCAGTATCCGGATCGAATAGGTAGGACTCTGGCAATTGTCGTGCCACTAGTTTATATAAGGAATGTATGAGGTATAACCCACGTGTGTGTTTTGGGATTTTATGAAAATGTTCTACCTCTCAGCATTAAACTTTTTTCCATGTGGTAGAGGGGTGGAAGTAGTAGTAGTAGTTGTTGTTGTTTGAATGTTTCTATTTGGGCAATCATGGCCCATGAATATCACTTGGCTGTAATTCGATAGGCGGATGGCTGCCACCGACGTGGTTGCCGTTGGCTTTAACAGATGGCGCCTAAGACGTTTGTGTACGCGAGCTGATCACAGGGTTTTAGTTTATGGTGGATAATGTTGGTCATATTTAATTTGGTGGTATTCTTCTACAGATTTGGGAGGTTGAAAGGTTCATTCCATGAAGGATCTTCGCCCCTATTATTTATTTTATATTGAAATATGGTTTGAGTTGTGCTTAGTGCCACTACAGGCTATAGGTATAGTATGGCGATGTAAAAATTTTGGTGTTTTAAAAAAAATTAAAAAATCCTTTAGAGTTAACGTGTACGGAATTACCATTCCGGTTGCTAGTCGTAATTACACCCTGGTAGATGTAATTTAATAATAATATACTCAGCATATAACATGTGAACGCATGGAGCACATGACCATGCAGCGCCCCCTACCGAGGGCGCTTCGCTGCTGGTTGACTTGTTTAGCGTCAGTATACGCTCTGCTTCAAGACTGCTAAGTCGCAGTTATTGTCATATGTTATTGGACACTTCCTTTGAGTTGCCAAGGCTGTAGGCCTGGTTGGCTAGGAAGGAGTTTAAGTTTGTGGTATGTAACTGATATGACACGCTCTCGTTTTCTGTAACGTTGAGACGTGTTGAGTGTGCTGTTCACTTATGGTTGTACTTTTTTGTAACAGATGTCTGAAGATGGGTGTAATCCCGAAACGCGTAACATGTTCTAATAAAAAGAGTCAATTGAACATCTCATAACTTTATTGCGATTGTGCAACATTGGTTGCCAAGTATTAACATAGAAATGATTTCTATGTTAATCCTGTCTAGGATTTTGTGTCCTGTATATTATATCACAATCAGAAACCTCGCTGTTCAATTGGACGTCTCTGTTGGTAGTGCTGACACATTCGTCCAGCAATTGGAGTACTCAGAGGTGTGTGCCGACTAGTTTCCTAACCATAGAAATCAACGAAGGACCCTCTGTGCGGAGTTGTTTATACATTACAAAGCCGACAGCAACAATTTTTTTGCTGTCGAACACCGTCACATCCGATGAAACACGGATTCATTACTTCGAACTGGAAAGAAAACAGCAATCCATGGACTGCCGCCACACCACCTCTGCTCGGAAGAAAATGTTCGAAGCCGCACGCTCAGCCGGTAATGGCGACAGTCTTCTGAGACTCAGAAGGGGTTATCTTGTTTGATGCTCTCCCTCACGGTGCAACGATGAACTCTGAAGTGTATTGTGCTACCCTCACGAAACTGAAGAAAGGACCTCAGCGTGTTTGTCGCCGCAAAAATGCAAACGAACTTCCCCTCTTCTTGAAAACGCAAGGCCTAATACAAGTCTCTGCACCTGAGAGGAACTCACAAAACTTCGTTTGACTGTTCTTTCTCATCCCCTCCTACAGCCCAGCCCAGCCCAGCCCAGATCACCATCTGACTTCCATCCGTCTGACTCAATAAACAATACACTCCACGAGAAAACAGTACGTGGATGAAGGGGAGCTTATTAATGCAGCAAGACGTTGGTTCCGACGCCGACCAGTGGAGTGGTACTATGTTGGCATACAGTGCCTTCCAGTAAGGTGGTGTAAGGCCGTCTCAATGAACAGGATTTTTTTTTTTTTTTGAAAAGTAGGGTGTTGTAGCCAAAAGAGTGGGGAATAATATGGTGTGTTGGGAAGCTGAATAAAAGCAACCTCCTTTCAGGAGAAAAATGTGTTGCTTTACTTATGGAATGCCACTCATGATATGAAGATCTCTACTGATAAGACAAAAATAATGGCAAAAAGTTTAAAAATCTTCATTCATAACAAAGTAAGAAAACAGCTAAAAAGTTTTAAGTATCCAAGAAAATCGAAGAAGTTATCTAGAACATGAAGAGTTAGATAAAATCTTGTAACATTCTAATATACACTGATGTGCCAAAACTTTATTAGCAATCTGCGTAATAGCCTATTGGTCAACGTATGGAACGCAAGACACACGCAGTTCTGGGTAGCATTCGGTCGACAAGTTTCCAGAGGTATGTGGCAGCAGATGTACAGTCGAGCTCAAAAATATCCGAACGACCTGAATTGCATTTCGCCTAATTCGCATGCAACCCGCATAACGCAGCTCTCTAGGAGGTCTTCTAATCTCTCGTCGGCACAGTCGTTTGACTATTGAAAATGGTTCCAACAAGTCACCACTAGAAGACACTGCAATAACTCAAGATGTAAAGTAATACCACGATACTACAAATATCAGGGACCACCTTTTCACAGATAAGACTGTCCTTAAGGCTTGTAAGCTCACATTTATTACAATAAATGACATACCTGAAATCTTACCCCTCTCATTATTATGTCAGATAGGTAACGCACGTAGTAACTTCGTCGTATTCATGATTTCCTCTTCAAAGTAACATACCGTACTTTAAAATTTTAATGTCATTTTGGTTAAATAATAAGTTTTTCACGAGCTGCTAGTTGAGAATATGTATGAACTTCAAATGACACGACGAACCGTCTCGTTCTGCATATGGATTCAAACCCACGTCATGCAGATTAAGCAGAGATTTCGTGACTGACGGAAACTAACAGTCATTCCTGACTAGGCATACAGAGCGTGATATACCTCGATTTTAGACAGTATCGGTTAGCAAATATCAACTTTAAATTACATAACGTAAACATTTTTAACGGACGCGAATTCCCTGTTAACGAATTAAGAGAGATGTTAAATATTGCTTCTTCACAAGTAACTTATCTGAAATGCCGTGAGGTAAAGCTTTGTGTTGGACAGGGATTCGAAACCAGAACGTAATCGGGTTGATATCGAAGTACAATCAACTGTGACACATCGGATTTTCTCGGCAGTAGCTGGATGTTTTAAATGACGAGACGAAACAATTTTTTCCTTCCCAAGACTCCAACGCGGCACCTGTCGATTTATGTTCTAGAGAAAAAGAACGTTAAACATGGGTTCGTTACACCAGCAGCGACATGCGAGCATGTTTGAACTAGAAATAATATGACAAAGAGTTCAGTGCTGACGGAATCGAACGCCACACATAGCGTTGTTGACTAAAATTCGACAGCTGAAGTCTCTTTGTGTGTACTCCACCAGCAGCTCGGAATAACATCCTTGAACTTAGAACTATTTGCGAGATCGCTGTGTGTCTCACTGGACGTCAAAAACGTCAGATATCGTTAGTGCTGACAACTAATGAAAATACATTAAAAATCAAAATTATTGTCCACTAGCAGGAAGGTGTTTTATGCTAGAGCTTGATAATACGTAATGAAAACTTAAGTGCCGGGCCAGTATTCGAACCCATTCACGTATATGAAGATGTTGAGTAATATGCAGTTTTGAACAAACAAATTGTAGTCAAATGGCTCTGAGCACTATGGGACTTATCTGGAGTCATCAGTCCCCTAGACTAAGAACTACGTAAACCTAACTAACCTAAGGACATCACACACATCCATGCCCAAGGCGTTATTCGAGCCTGCGACCGTAGCAGCAGCGCGGTTCTGGACTGAAGCGCCTAGAACCGCTTGGCCACAGCGGCTGGCAAATTGTTGTCGAGCTGTATTGTCACGAAGGGATCAAATTCCGCGTTAAGAGCGGTCTGAGTTGCATTCTCAGTTCAGAACCAATTTTATCGACATACAGTAGCTCAGATAAAAGATGGAATAAGTGTCCTGTGACCCTACATAGCGTTTGTTTCGTCACTAGAAAAAAAAAACTAGTATAAGAAAGGTTACTGGTGATAGAGTTCCCACATTTCGCCACTCCTGACTTTATTGTGGTTCAACCTTACGTCTACTTGGTAGAGAAGGAATATCATGTTTAATGTGAATTTCAGACCACAATGCCATTATACCTTTTTCATTGGCGTCGCTAGAAGACAATAGAACCTGTCTCTCCCTATCAAAAATCACTGGCAGAAGTTGGAATCGAACCCAGACCATAAGTATATGAACCTATCATCAATCCAACAGACCACCAAATCCTCTTTTCTGTGACTCAAAATTCTCATCCAGTATGGCGGAACGGCGGTACGATAGAAAAATGACACACAGGCTCCCTGTAGTGGTTTGCAGCATGTTCAGTACATTCATTTACTTGGTTGACCGAATCGCCATGTAGCAGTGAATGTATATTTCTCATTAACACTACAGAGTAAACCACCGCCTTGAAATGTAATGTAGGTCGGATACATCTAAATCTAAAAGCAAAATCTTATTATTATTAGAATCTTATTGGTGTAAGGTTGTTAATGCAATTTTAAATAACGTAAACAACATAACATAAAAATTTCTGTAACAATTGTTTAACATTCAGTTCTCTGTAACCTTAAAGTGGTTCTATATGATTTGTTTCTCCCTAGTTGTGGAGAATATAAATTATGTAATGGAAATAACAAAAAAGAAAAAAATACAATAAGTGTGGTGAAAATAAGGGAAGTGATATAGACACTTCAAAAAAAGTTTTGCATCACCTCGGTTCCGAGTTTCGGAACCTGTACAGAAAGTTGGAATAGAAATCAACATAAACATCTTTTCCACCCTTTTTATTGCTCAAGAACACCACACAGTGCGTGTTGTACCACCATACACCGAGACCTTCAGAGGTGATGCTCCAGATTTCTGTACACACCGGTACCCCTAATACCCAGTAGCATGTCCTCTTCCATTGATGCATGCCTAAATTCGTCGTGGCATACTATCCACAAGTTCATCATTGCACTGTTAGTCGAGATTGTCCCACTCCTCTACGGCGATTCGGGGCAGATCCCTCAGAGTGGTTGGTGGGCCACGTCGTCTATAAAGAGCCCTTTTCAATCTAGCCATATCTGATAGGGCTCGTGTCTGGAGAACATGCTGGCAACTCTTCCTTCAGGATAACGACATCGCTCGACTAGTCATTCACAAGACGTGTATGATGGATGCGCGAATTGTCGTCCATAAAGACGAATGCATCGCAAATATCCTGCCGATATGGTTGCACTATCTGTCGGAGAATGGCATTCACGTATCGTACAGTCGTTACGTCGGCCGCAGTGGCCGAGCGGTTCTAGGCGTTTCAGTCTGGAACCGCGCCATCACTATGTTCGCAGGTTCGAATCCTGCCTCAGGCATGGATGTGTGTGATGTCGTTAGGTAAGTTTTTTTTTTGTTTTTTTTTGGTCATCAGTCTACTGACTGGTTTGATGCGGCCCGCCACGAATTCCTTTCCTGTGCTAATCTCTTCATCTCGGAGTAGCACTTGCAACCTACGTCCCCAGTTATTTGCTTGACGTATTCCAATCTCTGTCTTCCTCTACAGTTTTTGCCCTCTACAGCTCCCTCTAGTACCATGTCTTAGCAGATGTCCTATCATCCTGTCCCTTCTTCTTATCAGTGTTTTCCACGTTGAACCTCCTCATTCCTTACCTTATCAGTCCACCTAATTTTCAACATTCGTCTATAGCACCACATCTCAAATGCTTCGATTCTCTTCTGTTCCGGTTTTCCCACAGTCCATGTTTCACTACCATACAATGCTGTACTCCAGACGTACATCGTCAGAAATTTCTTTCTCAAATTAAGGCCGGTATTTGATATTAGTAGACTTCTCTTGGACAGAAATGCCTTTTTTGCCATAGCGAGTCTGCTTTTGATGTCCTCCTTGCTCCGTCCGTCATTGGTTATTTTACTGCCTAGGTAGCAGAATTCCTTAACTTCATTGACTTCGTGACCATCAATCCTTATGTTAAGTTTCTCGCTGTTCTCATTTCTACTACTTCTCATTACCTTCGTCTTTCTCCGATTTGCTCTCAAACCATACTGTGTACTCATTAGACTGCTATCCTGAGTGAAAGTGAAGAAGAATTAAATGATCTGCTGAACGGAATGAACAATGTCATCAGCGAATCGTATCATTGATATCCTTTCACCTTTTATTTTAATTCCACTCCTGAACCTCTTTTATTTCCTTCATCGCTTCCTCGATGTACAGAGTGAAGAGTAGGGGCGAAAGGCTACATCCTTGTCTTACACCCTTCTTAATACGAGCACTTCGTTCTTGATTGTACACTCTTATTATTCCCTCTTGGTTATTGTAGATATTGTATACTACTCGTCTCTCCCTATAGCTTACCCCTACTTTTTTCAGAATCTCGAACAGCTTGCACCATTTTATATTGTCGAACGCTTTTTCCAGGTCGACAAATCCTATGAAAGTGTCTTGATTTTTCTTTAGCCTTTCTTCCATTATTAGCCGTAACGTCAGAATTGCCTCTCTCGTCCCTTTACTTTTCCTAAAGCCAAACTGATCGTCACCTAGCGCATTCTCAATCTTCTTTTCCATTCTTCTGTATATTATTCTTGTAAGCAGCTTCGATGCATGAGCTGTTAAGCTGATTGTGCGATAATTCTCGCACTTGTCAGCTCTTGCCGTCTTCGGAATTGTGTGGATGATGCTTTTCCGAAAGTCAGATGGCATGTTGCCAGACTCATATATTCTACACACCAACGTGAATAGTCGTTTTGTTGCCACTTCCCCCAATGACTTTAGAAATTCTGATGGAATGTTATCTATCCCTTCTGCCTTATTTGACCGTAAGTCCTCCAAAGCTCTTTTAAATTCCGATTCTAATACTGGATCCCCCATCTCTTCTAAACCGACTCCTGTTTCTTCTTCTATCACATCAGACAAATCTTTACCCTCATAGAGGTTTTTAATGTATTCTTTCCACCTATCTGCTCTCTCCTCTGCATTTAACAGTGGAATTCCCGTTGCACTCTTCATGTTACCACCGTTGCTTTTAATGTCACCAAAGGTTGTTTTGACTTTCCTGAATGCTGAGTCTGTCCTTCCGACAATCATATCTTTTACGATGCCTTCACATTTTTCCTGCAGCCATTTCGTCTTAGCTTCCCTGCACGTCCTATTTATTTCATTCCTCAGCGACTTGTATTTCTGTATTCCTGATTTTCCCGGAACATGTTTGTACTTCCTCCTTTCATCAATCAACTGAAGTATTTCTTCTGTTACCCATGGTTTCTTCGCAGCTACCTTCTTTGTACCTATGTTATCCTTCCCAACTTCTGTGATGGCCCTTTTTAGAGATGTCCATTCCTCTTCAACTGTACTGCCTACTGCGCTATTCCTTATTGCTGTATCTATAGCGTTAGAGAACTTCAAACGTATCTCGTCATTCCTTAGTACTTCCGTATCCCACTTCTTTGCGTATTGATTCTTCCTGACTAATGTCAGGAACTTCAGCCTACTCTTCATCACTATTATATTGTGATCCGAGTCTATATTTGCTCCTGGGTACGCCTTACAATCCAGTATCTGATTTCGGAATCTCTGTCTGACCATGATGTAATCTAATTAGGTTGAAGTAATTCTAAGTTCTAGGGGACTGATGACCTCAGATGTTAAGTCCCATAGTGCTCAGAGCCATTTGCACGTTTTGAACAGCTGTTACGGCGCTCCATGACCACCAGCGGCGTACGTCGGTCCCACCTAATGCCACCTTAACCTTGCTATACTCGCTGGAAAGTGTATCTAAGGCGTTCAGCCTGACCGGGGTGCCTGCAAACACGTCTCCGACGGTTGTCTGGTTGAAGGCATATGCGACACTCATTGGTGAAGAGAACCTGGTGCCAATGCTGAGTGGTCCATTCGGCAGGTTGTTGGGCCCCATCTGTACCGCGCTGCATGGTGTCGTGGTTGCAAAAATGGAACTCGCCATGGACGTCGGAAGTGAAGTTGCGCCTCATGCATCCTATTGCGCACAGTTTGAGTCGTAACACGACGTCCTGTGGCTATACGAAAAGCATTATTCAACATGGTGGCGTTGCTGTCAGGGTTGCTCTGAGCCATAACCCGTAGGTAGCCTTCATCTACTGCAGTAGCAGCACTTGGGCGGCCTGAGCGAGGCATGTCATCGACAGTTCCTGTCTCTCTGTATCTCTTCCATGTCTGAACAACATCGTTTTGGTTCACTCCGAGACGCCAAGAGAGCCCATCTTGTCACGAACTAACAATGCGGACACCATCGAACCGCGGTATTGACCGTCTAGGCATGCTTGAACTACAAAAAATTGTTCAAATGGCTCTGAGCACTATGGGACTTAACTTCTGAGGTCATCAGGCCCCTAGAACTTGGAACTACTTAAACCTAACTAACCTAAGGACATCACACACATCCATGCCCGAGGCAGGTTTCTAACCTGCGACCGTAGCGGTCACGCGGTTCCAGACTGTAGCGCCTAGAACCGAACGGCCACCCCGGCCGTCGCTTGAACTACAGACAACACGAGCCGTATACCTCTTTCTTGGTGGAATGACGAACTGATCGGCTGTCTGACTCCCTCCGTCTTACAGGCGCTGCTCCTGCGTAATTGTTTACATCTTTGTGCGGTTTTAGTGACATCTCTGAACAGTTAAAGCGACTGTGTCTGTGATACAATATCCACAGTCAATGTCTGTCTTCAGGAGTTCTGGGTAGTATATTTGGATGTGTAATATCGTCTAAGTAGCTTATTGATTGATAATAGCTTATATCTATTTCAGGCGAGAAGTTCTCGGTAGAACGTCTAGCTATTCTCATCTGAAATGGTTTGTATTTATGAACGTTTATTATATTTGTGTGCATGGATATATTACTTGGAGTGCTGCATGTCAGGACACTACATGATATTAAATAGTTGTTTGTTTGTCTTATTGTTGGTAGCTGTATGTATCTAGATATCACAGAGAGTATGCCACCTCTGGCACGATTAAATACTGATTAAGTGTATTGTTCATGTACTCCATATATCAAATGCTCAAAGGTGTAACTTTGTTAGGAGAAATAGAATGCAGTTTATTGCCACTTGAGTGCAGCATCCCTCAAATAACTTAATGCGTTACATTTTTAATTTTGTACATAGTTTATACAGAAAATACATTTGATACATAAAATGCGTTGATTGTAGCTTTATATAAATAAGGTATGTACATATAATGACACGAATGATACATTACTGCTTATTTTAAACAATATGCAATGTGTCGTTGAGGAGGAGCAGCCTCGGAATAAAAATTCTTCGAGCCTTCTCCCCCCAAGCGACGTTACCCTATTACTAAGAGTCTTAGTTTTTGAGTCGGTGTTTGTTTGTCTGGTACCACGCGCCGCGGAATTTGAATCCGCGCCAGACGTCATGGACGTCGAAGACCCATAGAGGTCTCTGCACCATGGCGCCATGAGCTGTGGCGGCGCGCGTCTCCTGGCCCGCATTTAGTGTGAGGGCGCCACCGTGGAACACGTGGTCCCAGCGGCCAATAGCGGCGTCCCCGATAGCGTACTTACGCGCCTGCCTCTCGCTCAGCCAGCCAGTCTAACGCGAGCTGAAGTGTCAACGGACGTACGCGATATTGGACAGCTTACTTACTTGTTCTGTGTACGAATATACGTGTGTGTTAGGTTTCATTGTGACTCCGTTGTTCGATCTTGTTGTTGTTCGTTCTGTCCTTGGTTGGTCGTGTCCGTCCTCTCCCGTTGTGTTGTTGTTCCCGGGCCTCTACGCGGGTCCTGCCGCGCTTTCCGTCATTGCTACCCCGCGACCGTCCTGGTCGCAGTTACATTTTGGCGACGAGGTAAACGGTGGTCGTTGTTGGTATGGAGGCGAAGTTGGTCTGTCTGCTGGAGCAACTGCAGCATCTCATGCAGCAGCTCGAGTCAGACATCTTACAAAAGTCGCGGCAGTTGCTAACGGACAAAGTCGATGACCGGGACGCGTTACCGCACCAGCTTCAGGGCCCTCGGGTGTCCGATGCTTTCCCGCGTCCGCCGTCGTTTCCACCCTTTAATGACGCAAAAGAGGACTGGGAAACCTACTTACATAGGCTGAAACAACATTTCATGGATTTTCAAACCACAGACGACTCCGGAGAGGCCCAAGACAAAAACAACGACCCCTGGAAGGACACGTTCTTTCTTCTCCGCATGTTGGCACCGTTGTCCGATCCTGTGGCTCTCTCTTTCCAGGAGATCTGATCTGCCTTTTGGTAACAAACTATTATTCCCAACGCTACCATGTAGTAGCCTCTCGGCTGGAGTTCCACCAGTACCATAAACAGCCTGGTCAATCGTATCGTTCCTGGACCACGGACTTGCAGGGTCTCATCCGTCGATGCGATTTTACGTGTACCAAGGCTTCGTATGAGGACTCCCTGATCCGGGATGTGGTGGTTCAGGTGGCTCCAGACCATGAGGTCCGTACTGCGGCATTGAAACTCGACAACCCCTCCTTGGAAGAGATTCTACGCATTGCCCACTCCTTTGAAATTGCTCAAGCGGCTGGCGAGGTTAGAGGGACCCCCCCTTGGGCGAAACGATAAAATACCTGGCGGCTTACCAGAGAGAACATCAGCATCGTTGATAAAGAACGTCCGTCCTCAGAGACCAAAAACAGTAAAAGTTAACGTAATATTGGTAAACTGCAGGAGTATCCAGGGCAAGGTTCCTGAATTAGTATCGCTTATTGAAGGAAATAGTGCGCATATAGTATTAGGAACGGAAAGTTGGTTAAAACCGGAAGTGAACAGTAACGAAATCCTAGACACAGAATGGAATATATACCGCAAGGATAGGATAAACGCCAATGGTGGAGGAGTATTTATAGCAGTAAAGAATTCAATAATATCCAGTGAAGTTATTAGCGAATGCGAATGTGAAATAATCTGGGTTAAGTTAAGTATCAAAGGTGGGTCAGATATGATAGTCGGATGCTTCTATAGACCACCTGCATCAGCAATCGTAGTAGTTGAGCGCCTCAGAGAGAACCTGCAGAACGTCGTGAAGAAGTTTCGTGATCATACTATTGTAATAAGGGGAGACTTCAATCTACCAGGTATAGAATGGGATAGTCACACAATCAGAACTGGAGCCAGGGACAGAGACTCTTGTGACATTATCCTGACTGCCTTGTCCGAGAATTACTTCGAGCAGATAGTTAGAGAACCAACTCGTGAAGCTAACGTTTTAGACCTCATAGCAACAAATAGACCGGAACTTTTCGACTCCGTGAATGTAGAAGAGGGTATCAGTGATCATAAGTCAGTGGTTGCATCAATGACTACAAGTGTAATAAGAAATGCCAAGAAAGGAAGGAAAATATATTTGCTTCACAAGAGTGATAGGGCACAAATCGCAGAATATCTGAGTGACCACCATCAAACGTTCATTTCTGAGGAAGAGGATGTGGAACAAAAATGGAAAAAATTCAGAAACATCGTCCAGTACGCCTTAGATAAGTTCGTACCGACTAAGGTCCAAAGCGAGGGGAAAGATCCACCGTGGTATAACAATCATGTACGAAAGGTACTACGGAAACAAAGAAAGCTTCATCATAGGTTTAAGAGTAGTCGAATCATAGCTGATAAGGAAAAGCTGAACGAAGCGAAAAAGAGCGTAAAGAGAGCAATGAGAGATGCATTCAACGAATTCGAACATAAAACATTGGCAAACAATCTAAACAAGAACCCTAAAAAGTTTTGGTCATATGTAAAATCGGTAAGCGGATCTAAATCCCCTATTCAGTCACTCGTTGACCACGATGGCACCGAAACAGAGGACGACCGAAGAAAGGCAGAAATACTGAATTCAGTGTTCCGAAACTGTTTCACTGCGGAAAATCGTAACACGGTCCCTGACTTCAGCCGTCGCACGGACGCCAAAATGGAAAATATTGAAATAAACGATATCGGAATTGAAAAACAACTGCTATCACTTAGTAGCGGAAAAGCATCCGGACCAGACGAGATACCCGTAAGATTCTACAGTGATTATGCTAAAGAACTTGCCCCCTTTCTATCAGCAATTTATCGTAGATCTCTGGAAGAACGTAAAGTACCTAGCGACTGGAAGAAAGCGCAGGTCGTTCCCATTTTCAAGAAGGGTCATAAATCAGATGCGAATAATTATAGGCCTATTTCGCCCTCGGGAGAGCCTGTAACTCCTAGAGGGCGCGTCCCCAGGTGGCGGATCGGGGAACGCCTCCCAGATATGGGTGGTAGGAGGGAAATCAAATACCTCCCGCGGACCAACAGGCCGTGCAGAGCAAGTTCGTTAGCTGAAGTGAAAGCAACTGCTCTAGGGGTAGGCATCCCCGAAATCAAGACCCTGGTCCTCCAGGTTGGGGGTTGTGCTTAGGGCCAGCGACCCTATCACAGGATCCTGTAGGAGAAAATGGATTGCTACGAATCAGAATGACAAGAATGCTGGGCCACCAAACTTGATGACGAACTTGCAAAATTTAAAGGTTATGAATATGGGAACATGGAATGTATTAAGTCTCTATAGATCAGGATCACTGACAAATGTCATACAGGAACTTGAAAGGTATAAAATGGATCTAGTTGCAGTACAAGAAACCAGATGGACGGGTAATGGAAGTATAAACAAAAATAAGTATACAATAATGTATGGGGGAAATGATACACAAATACATGCACTAGGGACAGGATTTATAATAAACAACAAATTGTTACCTTTTATTAGGAAATTTGAGGCAGTGAATGAAAGGATATCTCACATTACGATTCAATGCAAATATAAGACTTTAAATGTTATAAATTGCCATGCTCCAACAGAGGATAAAGAGGACAATATTAAAGAAGAATTTTACAACAAATTGGAACAGGTATATGATACATTCTCGAAAAATTCAATTAAAATAATTCTAGGAGATTTCAATGCCAAGTTAGGACATGAAACTCATTATAGACCTACAATTGGACCTCATAGTCTACATCAGCAGAGTAATGAAAACGGAACAAAACTTATTAGCTTTGCCACTTCCAAAAACATGTTGATCAAAAGTACATATTTTGCACATAAAGATATACATAAACAAACATGGGCTTCAAGAGATGGCATCACAAAAAATCAAATTGATCATGTATTAATCGAAAAACAACATCATAAATGCATACATGATATCAGAAGTCAAAGGGGAGCAGACTGTGATTCGGATCACTTTCTTGTAAAAGCCAAGTTCAAGATCTCACTCTCAAGACATAAATGGTCTAAATTAAATGGTGTTCCTAGGTTTAATACAATGAAACTGAAAAACCCAAACATTCTCAACCAGTACATTAGAGAATTAGAAACACACAAACCTGAAGTGGAAAATAAAATTAACAATGATGATACTAATCAAGCTTGGAACGCTCTGAAAGAAAATATCATACGAGCAACTACCTCAGTTTTGGGACATTTTACTACAACTAAGAACCCCTGGTTTGATGCCGAGTGCTCGAACGCTATCGAAGATAGAAAATTAGCAAGGGAAAAATTCCTACAAAAACCAATAACACAAAACAAACTTATTTTTGAAGAGAAACAGAAACTTGCCAGGAAACTCATTAGGAAAAAGAAAAGGGATTTTATGAATTACAAATTAAAAAGAGCTGAGAATGACCGTACCACAGACTCCAGAGGATTTTTCAAGAGCATAAATATGTTTAAAAGTGGGAATATAAAAAATTATGGACAGTTCAGAACAGACCCAGATGGCTCCTTGCTAACAGAAAGAAGTGACATTGCTAACAGATGGAAGGAATATTTTAATGAGTTACTAAATGCTCCAACTATAAACGTCTCTCAGGAAGATGACAATGAATATCTTACTGCTGACCCATCGGACGAAGAGCCCAGCTTAGCAGAAATTAAAGAAAGCATCAAGAAGCTGAAGAGACATAAAGCTCCTGGAAGTGATGGTATAGACACAGATATATGGAAGCTCAGTAAATTTCCTTTTGTAAACTGCTTACACAAAATCATCACCAACATCTGGAAGCAGGAACAGGTCCCACATGATTGGAAAGAAGTAGTTGTGTGCCCTATATACAAGAAGGGGGACCCAACAAATTGTTCAAACTACAGAGGAATTGCATTACTAAACACAACATATAAAATTCTGACAAATATACTGTTAGCAAGGATAAGCCCTTACGTTGAAGACTCCCTAGATGATGCCCAATGTGGATTTAGACCTAACAGATCGACTATTGACAATATATATGTCCTAAGGATGTTGGGTGAAAAGAAATATGAATTCAATCAAAATGTACATATGCTTTTCATTGATTTTAAAAAAGCTTTTGACAGTATCAACAGGGAATATTTATGGAAGTGCATGAGGCAGATTGGCATCCCTAACAAATTGATAAATTTAATAAAATCTTGCACTTTAAACTCAAAATACAAAATAAAAGTAGCCAGCAAACTTTCTGAAGACTTTGAGGTTAAAACTGGAGTCAAACAAGGGGATTCACTCTCACCAGTTCTTTTTAACATAGTAATCAATAGAATAATTCAAAAAGTAAAGCTACTACAAATTGGAGCACAACTGGAAAGCAAAATTAATATTGTAGCGTACGCTGATGACATTGCATTATTATCTGACAGTGAGAATGATTTGAAGCTTCTTACAGCACAATTAATTAAAGCCACAAATGGCACAGGCCTCCAGCTGAATACAGACAAAACAATGTACTTTATCTTATCCCGCTATCCATCAAATAATAATGTACTGCAAATTAATAACACAGCTTTCACAAAGACAAATGAATTTAATTACCTTGGTACAATAGTAACCTCTGACAACTCCATAAAAATTGAAATAGAATCACGAATTCAGAAGGCTAACAAATGCTACTATAGTCTCTTGACAGTTTTCAAAAGCAAGTTAATTTCTAGGAACACCAAACTACAAGTATACAAATCATTGATTATACCAGTACTCACCTATGGATCTGAAACCTGGACTCTCACAAAAAAAGAGGAAAACAGATTAAGAGTATTTGAACGAAAAATTTTGAGAAAAATATTTGGACCCATAAGAGATAGGATCAGTGATGAATGGAGATTGCTAAATAACAATGAAATTTACAAATTATATAAAGACTCCGATATAGTGGCCAAAATTAAAGCCAAAAGACTGAAATGGATAGGGCATGTCATCAGAGCACCACCAAACAGGACCATCAAGAAAGTGACTGAAGAGATTCCCACCGGAAGACGACCTCTTGGACGCCCACGCATGAGATACTTGGACAATATTCAAGACGATCTCAGAAAACTAGGACATGACAGACAGTGGCAAATTACTTGTAAAGACAGAGCAAAGTGGTTCAACATTGTCCATTCTGCAGCAAAAAGCCTTCATGGATTGTAATGCTTAATAATAATAATAATAATAATAATAATATTTCGCTTACGTCAATCTGTTATAGAATAATGGAACATGTTTTATGTTCTCGTATTATGACGTTCTTAGATAATACAAATCTCCTTCATCATAACCAACATGGATTCCGCAAACAGAGATCATGTGAAACTCAGCTCGCCCTATTTGTCCAAGAAATTCACAGTGCCGTAGACACTGGCGAGCAGATTGATGCCGTATTCCTGGACTTCAGGAAGGCATTTGATACGGTTCCGCACTTACGTTTAGTGAAAAAAATACGAGCTTACGGAATATCGGACCAGGTTTGTGATTGGATTCAGGATTTCCTAGAAGAAAGAACACAACATGTCATTCTTAACGGTTCAAAATCTGCAGATGTAGAGGTAATTTCGGGAGTACCGCAAGGAAGCGTGATAGGACCTTTATTGTTTACAATATACATAAATGACTTAGTTGACAACATCGGTAGCTCCGTGAGGCTATTTGCAGATGACACGGTTGTCTACAAGAAAGTAGCAACATCAGAAGACTCGTACGTACTCCAGGAAGACCTGCAGAGGATTAATGAATGGTGCGACAGCTGGCAGCTTTCCCTAAAAGTAGATAAATGTAATATAATGCGCATACATAGGGGCAGAAATCCATTCCAGTACGATTATGCCATAGGTGGTAAATAATTGGAAGCGGTAACGACCGTAAAATACTTAGGAGTTACTATCGGAGCGATCTGAAGTGGAATGTTCACATAAAACAAATAGTGGGAAAAGCAGGCGCCAGGTTGAGATTCATAGGAAGATTTCTAAGAAAATGTGACTCATCGACGAAAGAAGTAGCTTACAAAACGCTTGTTCGTCCGATTCTTGAGTATTGCTCATCAGTATGGGACCCTTACCAGGTTGGATTAATAGAAGAGATAGACATGATCCAGCGAAAAGCAGCGCGATTCGTCATGGGGACATTTAGTCAGCGCGAGAGCGTTACGGAGATGCTGAACAAGCTCCAGTGGCGGACACTTCAAGAAAGGCGTTACGCAATACGGAGAGGTTTATTATCGAAATTACGAGAGAGCACATTCCGGGAAGAGATGGGCAACATATTACTACCGCCCACATATATCTCGCGTAATGATCACAACGAAAAGATCCGAGAAATTAGAGCAAATACGGAGACTTACAAGCAGTCGTTCTTCCCACGCACAATTCGTGAATGGAACAGGGAAGGGGGGATCAGATAGTGGTACAATAAGTACCCTCCGCCACACACTGTAAGGTGGCTCGCGGAGTATAGATGTAGATGTAGATGTAGATGTAGACCGCAGGTGGCAGCGATCGCGGCGTCCTGGCGGGTTCCGCCCTCGCGACGTCGACGTGGCCCAGCCGACAGGGGCCGGCGCCGTCGGGACTCCTCGCTGTCCGACGTCTCTATGGCGTCGGCGCCTTCGGTCGCCCGTCGTCGCCGGTCTCGCGGCCCACTTCCGTCTTGCCCTCAGTGCTTTACTGCCCATTCGCGGGCTGATTGTCCCCACTGCTGGAAAACGTGCACGCTGTGTAACAAGGAGGGCCACGTCCGATTGGTTTGTCGTAGTCGCTCTACTCGCTCCAGTCCTGCCCCTCCTGGGCCTCCAGATACAGTCCATGCTCTGCAATTGGTCGTCCCACAGGACGACCCGTCAGCACGGAAGCTTTTCCTCACACTCCGTTTTCACTGAGGATGTCAGTTTTCAGGTCGACACTGGGGCCAGTCTCCCTGATTAATATAGCGACATTTACCCGGCTGGGCTCTCCTGCGTTGTTGCCTCCCTGTCGCCGTTTGGTCGCCTACGGCGACGGTTCCACTCCCCTTCGTGGGCAGTTCGTTGTCCAGGCGACGTATCCTTACCCTATTTGTTGTCGACCATCGGCTTCAAATATATTTGGCCTGGATGCGTTTCAACTGTTTGGCTTTTCAATTTGCGACGAAGTTAAGGTCGTTTCCACGGCTGTTCCCTTTCAGGACTTTGACGATATGTACTCCACTTTTGCGTCGTTGTTTGCACCGGATCTCGGATGTGCTTCCGGCTTTCAGGCGCACATTACCCTCCGGCCGGATGCACAGCATCGCTTTTTCCGGGCCCGTGGCCTTACGGCCAGCGGTCGAGCAGGAACTTGATAGGCTCCAGGCCGCTGGCGTGCTGGAACCTGTAACTTACAGAGCATGGGCGACACCACTGATGGTCATACAGAAACCCAATGGGTCCCTTCGGCTGTGTGGGGACTTCGGCGTTACAGTCAATCCTCAGTCCCTCATTGACACTTACCCCATTCCCCGACAGGGATACCTTCTTGCCAAGCGTGCCGGGGGAGAGTATTTTTCCCAAGATTGACATGGCTGAGGAATACCACCATCAATTGCCCTTGGATGCCGAATCTCAGAACATCATGGTTATCAACACGCCTTTCGAATTGTATAAGTACAAGCGCCTTCCCTTTGGTGTCTCTTTGGCGCCTGCCATTTTCCAGCGATTCCTGGAGCAGCTTACACAGCCTATCCCTGCATCTGTGAATTATCTGGATGAAATCTTGGTCACTGGGCATTCCTGCCAGGAATATTTGCAAAACCTCAACGCCTTATTTCACGCTCTGCAGTCTGTTGGTCTACGCTGTCGGCTGGACAAGTATTGTTTTTTTCAACCGGAAGTGAAATACACTCCTGGAAATTGAAATAAGAACACCGTGAATTCATTGTCCCAGGAAGGGGAAACTTTATTGACACGTTCCTGGGGTCAGATACATCACATGATCACACTGACAGAACCACAGGCACATAGACACAGGCAACAGAGCATGCACAATGTCGGCACTAGTACAGTGTATATCCACCTTTCGCAGCAATGCAGGCTGCTATTCTCCCATGGAGACGATCGTAGAGATGCTGGATGTAGTCCTGTGGAACGGCTTGCCATGCCATTTCCACCTGGCGCCTCAGTTGGACCAGCGTTCGTGCTGGACGTGCAGACCGCGTGAGACGACGCTTCATCCAGTCCCAAACATGCTCAATGGGGGACAGATCCGGAGATCTTGCTGGCCAGGGTAGTTGACTTACACCTTCTAGAGCACGTTGGGTGGCACGGGATACATGCGGACGTGCATTGTCCTGTTGGAACAGCAAGTTCCCTTGCCGGTCTAGGAATGGTAGAACGATGGGTTCGATGACGGTTTGGATGTACCGTGCACTATTCAGTGTCCCCTCGACGATCACCAGTGGTGTACGGCCAGTGTAGGAGATCGCTCCCCACACCATGATGCCGGGTGTTGGCCTTGTGTGCCTCGGTCGTATGCAGTCCTGATTGTGGCGCTCACCTGCACGGCGCCAAACACGCATACGACCATCATTGGCACCAAGGCAGAAGCGACTCTCATCGCTGAAGACGACACGTCTCCATTCGTCCCTCCATTCACGCCTGTCGCGACACCACTGGAGGCGGGCTGCACGATGTTGGGGCGTGAGCGGAAGACGGCCTAACGGTGTGCGGGACCGTAGCCCAGCTTCATGGAGACGGTTGCGAATGGTCCTCGCCGATACCCCAGGAGCAACAGTGTCCCTAATTTGCTGGGAAGTGGCGGTGCGGTCCCCTACGGCACTGCGTAGGATCCTACGGTCTTGGCGTGCATCCGTGCGTCGCTGCGGTCCGGTCCCAGGTCGACGGGCACGTGCACCTTCCGCCGACCACTGGCGACAACATCGATGTACTGTGGAGACCTCACGCCCCCACGTGTTGAGCAATTCGGCGGTACGTCCACCCGGCCTCCCGCATGCCCACTATACGCCCTCGCTCAAAGTCCGTCAACTGCACATACGGTTCACGTCCACGCTGTCGCGGCATGCTACCAGTGTTAAAGACTGCGATGGAGCTCCGTATGCCACGGCAAACTGGCTGACACTGACGGCGGCGGTGCACAAATGCTGCGCAGCTAGCGCCATTCGACGGCCAACACCGCGGTTCCTGGTGTGTCCGCTGCGCCGTGCGTGTGATCATTGCTTGTACAGCCCTCTCGCAGTGTCCGGAGCAAGTATGGTGGGTCTGACACACCGGTGTCAATGTGTTCTTTTTTCCATTTCCAGGAGTGTACTTAGGCCAATGGCTTCGCAAAGATGGCATTCACCCTAAGGGTCGTAATGTTGCGGCCATTGAGGCCCTTACTCGTCCCAAGGACTTATCGGAACTGCAGGTGTTTCTGGGCAAGGTTACTTATCACTTAAAGTTCTTGCCCCAGGCTGCTTCCATCGCTCAACCCCTCAATCACTTGCGTCCCAAAGGAGTACCTTTTGTTTGGACTCCTGCCCGTGAGCAGGCTTTTCTCTGTTTAAAGGTGATGCTGAAGTCCATCCCTTGCCTTACTCCCTTCTCTCCGGACCGCCCCTTGGTTGTGGCCACTGATCCGTCGGCATACGGCATTGGAGCCGTCCACGCGCACTGGGATGCCGATGGCTTAGAACAGCCCATCGCTTATGTCTCTAAGACGTTAACCCCAGCACAACAGAACTACTCCCACATTGAAATGGAAGCCCTGGCGATCTTGTTTGCCGTCCAAATATTTCACACCTATCTCTTTGGGGCAAAGTTCCCCTCCTGACGGACCATAAACCCTTGCTTACACTTTTCGAACCCCACTCTCACCTTCCCGAGCGGACAGCTCAACGTCTCCAGCGCTGGGCATTGTTTTTACATAATTACGCTTACACCATCCGGTATAAGCCCACCGCCCACCATGCCAATGCGGACGCTTTGTCACGTCTCCCAGCGGTTCCCCGATCCTGCCTTTGACCAACAGGAAGTCCTCTGCTTTCACGCTGATTCCGCCCGCCAGGATGCGCTGGACGGTCTTCCTCTTACGGCCCTGATGTTGCTGTAGCTACCTGCTGCGACCCTGTCTTGCGGCACGTTCTGAACTACGTGGTTCATGGGTGGCCATCCTATGTTACTCGTCGGATGCAGTCCGATTTCAGCCCCTGGCGCCACCTGTCCCACAGGCTCTCTGTGGTCGATGATGTCCTGTTGGCCACGGAGTCAGATGCCCACCGGGTGGTCATCTCTCCGGAATTGCAGCTTCGGGTGCTCAGTTTCTTACACTGTGGGCACTGGCGTATGCCCCATATGAAAGTTTTGGCTCGCCGGCATGTGTATTGGTCTGGCATCGATGGCGATATTGAGCGTCACCAGCAAACCACCCCGCCCCCCCCCCCCCCCCACACCGCCCTCAGTCGTTTGCACTCTGGTCTGTGCCTCGCCGGCCCTGGGATCACATCCATATCGATTTTGTGCGCGTATTTTTGGAGTCCATGTGGTTACTCATCGTTGATGCCTACTCCAAATACCCATATGTTGTCCACATTGCATCCACCACCACGGAGGCTACCCTTACGGCCCTGGCCCAGGTTCTCGCCATTTATCGGAGACCAACGTGTGAGGCAGGCCCCCATAGTCCCCAATTGACAGCTTCCTCCATCCACAACTTGTCAGGTCAACAGTATCAAGCGTATCCGTAACCCCCTTTCCACCCTTCGTCCAATGGCGCGGCGGAGAGGCTTGTCCGCACTTTTAAACACCAGTTGACTAAGGCGGTCGACACATCTCCAACCACGTCGGCTCTCACCCTATTTTTGAGCACCTATTGCACTACGCCAATTGACGGACGCAGTCCGGCAGAGCTCCTTCATGGGCGACAGCCGCGGACCCTGCTCTATTTGCTGATGCATCCTCCTCCCGCCCCCACTCCTGGTCCTCCCAGCAGTATGCCCCTGGCACGACCGTGTGGGCCCGCGAGTACGGGCGTAAGGCGGGTTGTACACCCTCCACGGTCGTCGCGGCCCATGGGCGGCGTGTGACGTCGGTGCAGACGTCGAAAGCGTTGGAGCGCCGCCATCATAATCAGCTCCGCCCTCGTGCTGCCACAGGACTCGCGCCGCCGCCTCTGTCCCTACCTCCTTCGGGTATGGACGTGGTTCTAGAGTTACCGTTCCAGCCCCCGGTTGCCGTTTCCCCACTGGCCCTCTCCACCTCCGGGTGGACCGGCGGCTCCCTCCCCCGCCCTGGACTCTGGATCGGCTGTCATGGATACCTCGGGCGTCCCTTCCTCCTCGCCACTAGCGGTCGATACGCCCAGTTCCTCTTCCCACTGCCACCCACCTCCGCACTGTCCGGGCCGTTTCCGCCCTCCGCCCGCCGCGCGCCGCGGAATTTAAATCCGTGCCAGACGCCATTGACTTTGAAGACCCATAGAGGTCTCTGCACCATCGTGCCGTAAGCTGTGGCGGCGTGCGCCTCCTGGCCCGCTTTTAGTGTGAGGGGAGCCACACTTGAACACGTGATTTCAGCGGTCAATAGTGGCGCCCCAAATAGCGTATTTAAGCGCCGGCCTCTCGCTCAGCCAGACGCTTCCCCTGCTGCCCCTTGCTCTCCCCTCCTTTTCCTTCCTCTCTGACCTTCCCTCGGCAGGTCCCATCTGGCAGTTTTATTCTTCGTCGTGTGTGCTCCAAGTGGGTTTTAAGTGTGTTGTTCTGGAGTGTTTTTAATACTGTGGCCGACTTTTAACCTGTGCATAAGCATTCAGTGTCTTCTCCGTGTTTTAAGAATCGCCAACTGTATTTTCTTTCTGGTGACTTTTTAAACTGTCCCCCATGAACGTCTCCATGTCAGTGTATTTTTACCTCCATTTTTCTCCCCTTACTCTGTTTTGTGTTCCCCTTTTTTAATCGCCTTATGTATCATTTTCATCTTGTTTTAGTTGTTGTGTCACTCGGCTGAAGAGCGGCGGATTGTGCCACTGAAGCCCTCCCCTGCCCATATGGGGCAGGGGAATGAAATCACAATAAAGAAAAAAAAATGCTCAGCAAGTCAGTTTCATCTCACTTACCTCGGTTTGCGCTAGACTGCTTACTTCCTGGTTCGTGTACTAGTGGACGCGTTTGTTTTCTTGTGACTCTGTTGTTCGGTCTTGTTGTATTCCTTCTGTCCTTCGTTGGTCATGTCCGTCCCCTTCCGTTATGCTGTTGTTGTTATTTGCGGGCTTCTCCGTGGGTCCTGCCATTGCTACCCCGCGACCGTCCTGGTCACAGTTACAACAGTTTGTTTTATAATTGTTACTGTCAAGAGTGGAAGCATTTCCGAAACGTCTAAGTTTAACCAAGGTTTCATGCAATCCATTTACAAAGTATACCGTGGCGTTAAACAAAGCCAGCGCCGAGGAAACTACGGTGCACCACGACCCGTAGATGACGGGGGTGAACGTTGGCTGCGGAAATGTGTACGGCCGAATAGACGAGAAAGTGTCGAGCTACTGGCTGCCTAGATGAACAAAGGAGCTACCAATAGCTTCTCAACGATCGTAAATCGAACGTTGCTGCGCACGGCTCTTCCCAGCAGGCGCCTGGTTCGTGCACGCTTGCTGTTCATCGGAGACGAGGTATTGGCGCGCAAATTCCGGCCTTCAACTGGACGTTCATCGAGTGGCGACACGTCGCCTTCCCATATTATCACGTTTTCTACTCCATTGCAATAATGGACATTGTTGTTTACGGCACTGCAACAAACGTCGGAAGGGTCGAGACCAGACGAGATAGCGTTATGGTCTCGGGCAGGTTTTTGTGGCATTGCCTGAGTGATCTCGTCATTGTAGAAGCTACAGTGCATGAATACAAGTACGCCTCTATGCCTGGGGCCATGTCCACCCCTAGATACAATTTGACACGTTGTATTGTCCTGTTGGTAGATATCGTTCCGAGGAAAATGCAAACAGGACACAGTGAACGTGGGTGGTTCGAAGAGGACCAGCACGAGTTTTCTGTAATCTCGTGGCCACCGATCTCCCAGGATTTAAACCTGATTGAGAAAGTGTGGGACCACCTTGATCGGGCTCGTCGCACCATGGATCCTCAACAGAGAAACCTAACAGAACTGACCACGGCACTGGAGTAGGTATCTCTCCACAATCCCTGTCGGCACCTTCCAGCACTTCATTGACACTCTTCCTGCACGTCTGCGCTAAAAAACGGGTTATTCAGACTTTTGACAGGTGATCACATTAATGTGAATGGACAGTGTACGTCGAAATCGCTTCAAGTGACAATATTACCACCAACCTGGGCCCAGTATCGCGTCGGGCGGTGGGTGATCATTATACTTTAGCTGAGTCAGTTCCTCTACTTTGTTTTTGAAGCTTTGGCATTTCCTATATTTTAGAGTTAACTAAAGTGTTCCAATTACAATTTAATGTTCAAATAGATGAATTCTGGATCTTTATCACTGAATGACTAAACGATTGTAAAAATGTAATATCTGCCAGACACGAAAAGAAACTGGGTACATTGAAAAGTTTTGTACCCAAAGTAGAAAAACGTGATGTTACAGTGTCTAGGAAAAACTTTATGGTCAGACATTTTAGAGTGATAAACAAAATGGAAATACAATTTACCAGGGAAGAAAGTACTCTCCTGGAGAAAGGGCTTAAATATAATGTAATGCCTAATGTCTCAGAGCCAGATGTAATTGAGAACGTAGTCATAGATCTTAAGAGTGGACTAGATAATATAAAAATGGAAAGTGCTCAACAAGTCAGAGCTGCTCACGATGTTTTTAATATTATCAGTAAAAACAATTTTTCTTGTCAGCCCTCTAAAAATTCAGATGTTAATTTAATAAAAAGTAGCAATGCAAAGTTGAAGCACAATTACCCTTAGTTACTAAATCTGACAAAGGCAGTACTATAATTGTCTCTAGTAAGAATGAATACATCTGTAAAACCTTAGAATTTTTCGAGGCTAATAATGTATCTAAAACAGAGGAGGACCCTACTCCCGGTCTACAAAAAGAAATTAGATTTGCTGTAAATGAGGCTAAACATTTGCTAAAGCCCTTTCAAAAGAAACAGCTGTTAAACATGAACCCCCAGACTCCCAAACTTCGTTCTCAATTCAAAGTACATAAAATATACGCTACTAATACTGCTTACTATTGGACGGATAGGGTGGTTTATCACGATTTAGCCAGGTTCCTTCACGACACGATTAACCCTCTAACGCTAAGGTTGGGGTTGGATCTGACCCCAGCGAGTCTGTTTATAACTCCCCACTCCCTATTCTGAGAGCGCTGTGGTTGCAGCTACCATAACAGCCAGTCGTCCCGACAACGCCGAGGAGGCCACGTCAGTCTGGTGAGTGACCTGCAGCTACCCTCTCTATCCGAAACCTACATTACCCGCGCTCGGGTTGGATCCGACCCCACCTTACTGTTTACGTCACACTTATTAGTTTCTTTTGTGGCGAGGATTCAACCCCATATTGATGTTTGTATTACATCTAAGTTTTGTTTTCTCTTCTAGTTTCTTAGTAAAATGGCGCATCTACTCCTTAGAACTCCTGAGGAGAGATACGACTTTCTCCGACAGGAGGCTGAGTCAGACGATGGCGACAATATCGATGCAGAAAACTGTTCAGAAACCGAGGATGGTGTATTATCTAACACTGATGACGAGGATGATTTATTTCACTGTGCGGCAGGAGCAGTCGAGTTTGATATTTCTCAGTCAGATGTAGATGATGAGAGAAATTTTGAGCTAGGTAAAGACTTAGAGACAAAATGGACCAACAAACCCATCCATTCAAAATTTTTTAAGACACCAGCGTCAAATATTATTACTCATCTCCCTGGTCCACGTGGGGGAAGCAAGGGGGTCACTAGTGAATTGGAAATATTTTTATTATTTATAGATTCGAAAATTATAGAAAAAATTGTATTGTACACAAATCTTGAAATCGAGAAGTCTAGGCAAAAGTACAATACGGTCCAGTGCTTTCATTCACCAACAGAGAGCGTTGAAATAAAAGGATTGATGGGCCTTCTCTTCATGAGTGGTGTCTATGCTCAGTGTAGATGAGATGTTCTCAGCAACCTACGGACCTCCGTTATTCCGTTGCACTATGTGCAAGAAAAGGTTACCATTTCTTCTAGAAAACCTCCGCTTCGATGATACAGCCACCAGAGAGGCCAGAAAAATCAACGACAAATTTGCGGCTTTCAGAGAAGTGTGGGACATGTTTGAATCTAACAGTGAAAAAAATTATAGTCCATCTGAATGTGTCACAGTAGATGAGACTCAGTTTTCGGGATGCCTGTCCATTCAAAACGTATTTCTCATCGAGACCCGACAAATATGGGTTGAAAATAATGTCACTATGCGACGCAAGCACATTCTATTTTTTACGTGGCATTCCATACACTGGCAAGGACAACAGAATAAAGAGGAGATCTGATTTGCCTTTACCTGCCCAGTATGTTTTGCGCCTGACGGAATCTATCAGGGGTTCTAATAGAAACATTACAGCGGACAATTGGTTCTCCTCACTGGAGGTGACTGACGCCCTCCTCAAAAGAAACTCACATTTGTAGGTACGTTGAGGAGGAGCAAACCGCAAATACCACCATCAACGCTGCTTTCCGCTCCAGTAGGCTCTTCAACATTTATGTATAAGGACGACAAAACTTTGGTGTCATTTACTCCAAAGAAAAATAAAGTTTTACTGATATCATCTATGCACTTCTCTGGAGAGATAAATGGAAATCAAATAAGCCTGAAATTGTGGAGTTCTACAATCTAACTAAAGGAGGGGTCGATGCATTACATATGCTTTGCCACAGCAAGACCACAAAAAGAAAATCGAGAAGATGGCCCATGCGGTACTTTCATGCTATTTTAGACATCGCTGCTATAAATAGTTTTACCATTTACAAAAGCAGTAGCAGGACAGCTTTTCAAATGACGCGAGAATATCATTTCTCAAAAATCTTGTGATCTCTTTGACAAAACCTCTTATGGAACAGAGGTTGAATAACACAGATCTTCCCCGTGAGCTCCGTTCCTCTACAGGAAAACTTTTAGGAAAAAGAACCAATCGAATTAGACAAGCCTACCCAAGCACAGCCACTAAAGAAAAGAAGGCGTGACTTGTGACAGATCAAAAGATAGGAAGGGGAATGCTTTTTGTAGTAAGTGTAATCGTTCTATACGTGGGGAGCATAAAATTATTATATGCCCTGGCTGTAAAGAAACTAAGATGTGATAAATTGTGCCAAATATGTATTTTCAGGGCTGTATGTGATCACTTCCAGGATAACATACATTTATTATTTCTTCCTATTACATTATGTGTACAAAGACATTTATTATTGTGAACTTTATATTTCGAAACTGCTGACACTATAATTAATTTCTACAATTAGTAAAATGTTTCTCATTTAGTTCCTACCTTCAGAATTTCTGAAACACTGAAGTTCCTAGTTGATGACTGTATAAAATTATTGAAAACATATTAAAAATCAATAGATTCAGAGTATTTCTATTTGTGGTGTCACCGCCAGACACCACACTTGCTAGGTGGTAACCTTTAAATCGGCCGCGGTCCGTTAGTATACGTCGGACCCGCGTGTCGCCACTGTCAGTGATTGCAGACCGAGCGCCGCCACACGGCAGGTCTAGAGAGACTTCCTAGCACTCGCCCCAGTTGTACAGCCGACTTTGCTAGCGATGGTTCACTGACAAATTACGCTCTTATTTGCCGAGACGATAGTTAGCATAGCCTTCAGCTACGTCATTTGCTACGACCTAGCAAGGCGCCATTATCATTTGTTATTTATCTTGGGATGCATGTACAGTCAGACCGATGTTCACCAATTATGGATTAAAGTTAAGTATTCCAGCAGCTACGTACTTTTCTTGATAGTATAATTACTTTACCTGGTCCAGACCTCACGCCAGCCTGCGTGAGCTTAAACGCGTGCCTTTCGGCTTCCTCCAAACCCCGTGAATTGGCTCCTGCCAATTCACAACACTATTAAGGTATTTTTTTGTAATCAAGTTCCTATTTTTTTTGAGAAGTACTTTATATTCTTACTTATTGACTATAAAAATAAAAAGACTTGTTATAACAAATATTATGTGTGTTTAATTGATAAAACTTTTTCCCATTATTCATTTTTTTATTTTACCCAGAAAAATCGATATTTTGCGGGTGGGGTCTGATCCAACCCCACCTTACCGTTTATGTCAGGAAACTTCACCTTACCGTTAGAGGGTTAAAAAAAATCGTACGTATTTCAGAATAATTATTCAATAACGAATAGCCAATCACTGATTAATAAAATAAAAAATTTGGAATGTGATCAGGAGACAAAGTTAATATCGTTCGACATTACTTTCTACTGTATACAGGAGTACATTAGTGTAAATTGTAGAGAATAACCTCCGTACCTATAAAAAAAAGATATAACAGACGAATAGATTACTGATCTCATACGTTTGTTGTCATTGTTAGCAAAATATAACTACTTCGAGTTTAATGGCAAACTGTATAAACAACTTGATGGGCTAGCAATGGGTAATCCGCTAGCGGGAATTTCAGTTGACATTTTCATCAATTCGCTCGAAGACAAATTCTTCAATAGGTACGACTCTACAGAATTAGGTATTTTATCCTATTCGCGATATGTAGATGACATTTTGATTATATACAACGGCACTAATGAAGGAGTAGATCAACTGTTTAATTTGTTCAACAACCTCCATGAAAAATTAGTTTCACGTGTGAGTTACAAAATGAACGCCGCGAATTAAATTTCCTAGATCTGAAGTTGGCGATAATAGAGAATAAAATAATTTGACATTTTTTCGAAAACCCACGAGTACTGATCATACCGTACCTGCAGACTCGACACACCCTCAATCTCATAAAGCTTTCTTTCATTCAGCAATTCACCGTGCCGTGGTTACTCCCTTTTCACCAGAAAAACTGCAGAAAGAAATTGATGTAATTAAGACAAGAGCATTTAATAACGGCTATGAACCCTCAGTAGTGGTAAACATCCTTAAAGAAAAAAAAAAAAAACTAAAGAAAGAGTCACAACTTTAGGTACTGGTCAAACTAATAATAATGATGATAAAAAGTACATCTCAATACCCTTTTTTAGGTAACATATCGTATAGGATTCAGCGTCTGTTAACTACAAAATATGGCTGAAAGGTTGCTTTCTCCACACACAATAACTTACAAAAAATAATTTAATTCATAATCTAAAACCTTCAAACGAACCTTTATGTGGCTCAGGGGTATATAAAATTTGCTGTAATACATGTCCAGCATTTTAAATTGGATAGACAGGCAGAGCTTTCAACGTAAGATACAAAGAACATCTTTTAGGCAAAAAAAGGCAATAATGTGCACAATTCAACATTTGCAGAACATCTTTTCATAACAGGGCATAACCCCAAAGAATTAAACGAAATGACAATTCTGCATAGAGAAAAGAAAGGGAGAAAACTTGATGTTTTGGAAGAACTTAAAATTTTCAGGCACGCACCAAATAAAGATGACATTTTGAATGAACAAGTACAGTTGAAAAATAAAAATTTCTTTAATGCATTTAAACCAGTGCTCTCAGTTTTATGATACTTATAATCCAGGTTCTCTCCTCCTTTTCAGAAACATTATTTCAACTCTGTTAAGTTACGCTCATTACTAATACACTAGATGACCTCTGTGCCCTAATTATGCAAACTTTCTTTTCAAATTTTGTGTCTAGCAAAGTTAAGTGACTCCAGATCAGACGATATTTATGGCCTCTCACATTTTGTGATTAAAAACATAATCTACTTGATATCATTCCTTCTCTGCACACTCATACACTCGATATTTGACTGTGGTATTTTTCCAGCATGTCTAAAGAAGACAGTAGTAATTCCATTACACAAAAAGGGTGATAAATCCTGCACTAATAATTATCGTCCAATTTCTCTGATACCTATTTTTTCAAAAATAATCGAATATTGTATACAAAAGCAAATTAACATGCAGTTGACAAAAAACAATATTCTAAGTCTCAATATGGTTTTAGGGCCCATTTATCAACAATTAATGCTCTTGGAAATGTTGTTTCCATTGTGCAATCTTCTTTTGAATCCAAATTATCTGCTGAAGCCACACTAGTGGACTTAAGCAAAGAATTTGATTCTGTAAACCACACAATACTGCTGGAAAAACTAGGCATTAGGGATCTGGAACTCTCCCTCATTGAATCATATCTCAGTAACATTCAGTAACTGTGACTTTCGACCGCTGTAGCTTACAGTTTGCTTTCTGTCACTAGAGGTGTTCCCAAGGATCAGTGCCTGGGCCATTACTGTTTATAATATTTATAAATGAACTGCCCAGCAATATGCCATGCAAATCTGTGCTTTACGCAGATACAACTTCCATCAATTCAGGGAAGGACATAAATTAACTGAAGCAGCAAAGTAAAGATTTTCTCAGATTATCCAATATGTGGTTCGAAGCCAATGAGTTAGCTATTAATTATGAAAAGACTGTAAATATATCCTTCAGCTTATCCAATGCTGATATTGAGTACACTTCTACCAAACTTCTTGGCATATACTTAGATACGAAATTAACCTGGCAGAGTCACATAGATAACTCGCGAAAGCTTCCGAGATATGTTGTCTATCTACTGAAAAATTTCGCGCCTGTGTTTCTGGAAGCCTGCTGATTAATTCGTATTATGTATTCTTTCATTGCCATATTAGCTATGGTATTCTTCTATGGGTCCAGGAAAATTTTTATTTGGCAGAAGAAAGCCATCAGGAGCATCTCTGGGATTACCAAAAGTAACATATCATGTAGGTCATACTTCAAAGAATTACAGATCATGACAGTCCCTTCTCTTTTTATTTACAGCTGCCTTTTGTACATGAAAGAAAACTTTAACGGTCACAACCTTAGGCAGCCGTTCATTATCATAACACTCGTCAAACATTTAGGATAGACATACCAACAACTCGACTCACGAAAACACAAGACAGTTATGAATACATGGGAATCAGGCTTTTCAACACATTACCTGTGCAGGCACATTGTGTCTCTCTTAATATATTTAAAAGTAAGACTAAAAAATGGCTGAAAGACAAAGCTTTTTACAGTGTTAAAGAATTTGAAAACTCTTCAAAAATAGACGTGACTTACGAAAAAAACTTGCAACTCTGTTTGTACCTCTTCCTGAGCTTTTTTGCCTCTGTAGTTCCACATTTAACTGTTAAACATGTGGAGAAATCCTTATGTATGAAATGTATTCTTTTATTATGCACATTCTTTAAAATGCACACTTTAGTTTTGTGGGATATCTTTATGTATCAAATGTATTCCTTTATTATGTATGTTCTTTTAAAATGTATACTTCAGCTTTGTGTGATACCTCACAATAGTTAGTTATATTTCTTAATATGTAAATTGTACATTAAGCATTTACATGTAATCGATGTCATCATGAGTAAAGATAAATATATAAATAAACTGAAGTTCTTCATTACATACGTAATTCCAGTCGTATTTAACTCTGGTTCTACCAGTGCTACGTACAACGTTGCAAACTTTGTACTATTTTATCCCGTTTGAAGCTCATTTATAAATTTTACTCAATGATAATGATATTGGCTATACGTATGATATACTTCAGAAAATGTGTAATATACGAAATTGTTTTGCTCACGTTACTAGTGGCCCGCCCTACATTACGTTTACTTGGTAGCGTGACTAGTTGCCACGCAGTCAGTCTCCTCACACCACACCGGTGTTACTTATGTTTTAATGTTTGACTTTTTGAAGAACATTATGTCTTATATTTCAATGGATGACTTGAGCAACTCAGCTCTTAAATCACTGTACATCTTTGACGATATGTTCTTCATGTAAGTACCATTTGTTTTACACTCGTTTATATTAATGTGAATTTTTATTAGATAAGATATTTAATCTGACATACTCATTTTAGGTAATTACCTTACCTTCTGTTGAAGTCACCCTTATAGGTGACGAAACCATGTCAAGGTATATAGAAAACCTATGCAATTGGTTGGCAGATTTTTACATATTTTTCAAATTTGTGTATACGGTTGCTGCAAACGTCAGCCATGTTCAAAGTTGTTTCCTATATTTCTCTACAGTAGTTAGATCTTGATCCAAGCGTCTGAAAGAAGATTCCGACAACTGTTATATATAACATTAGATGAAATAAATTTTAAGTAGAAAGTATTTCAGAAGAATTAAAGGCAGAAAGAATAAACGATCGAACAGATGAATACAGAGAGAAATAGATGGTGCAGGAACAATGTCAGAGCAGCGATTATCAACACCAGCCATAAACTAAGATTTTTTATTGCACAATGTACATATAAGATTGAAGAAGAAATGGCATGAGTAAAACTGACCCAGGAAACTAGAACAGGCGTCGTGTACAATCCCTGAAAGTGAAAAGAGGAAGATGAGTTTAACGGTGGGTATCGAGTATTGTTTTCTGTAATAGGAAGGCAGGGAGCTATCTGCTGATATCGAAATGACTATGGTCAATTCATTTACGTGCTGCGTAGAAGACAGCTGGCATCTGAGGGAACTCTGCAAGTGCACCGTGGAATCGTAGAACACGGTGGGCGGACCGGTACTCGAACCTTGGTGGTTCCAAATAGGGACGCGGGATTTTACGGGCACGCCTTCACAGTCTCTCGGATGGTATCACTAACGCAATCGATGGCAATAAGCAGTTGAGAATGCGAAGCTGCAATCTATTACATATAAACTCTGACTGCCGAGTCAGTTTCTTCAATCTATAACCCTGAGTATAATACAGTAAAGACGAATTATTGAAAATCGAGTAGTATGAGACAGAAACAATCTCGATTTACAGTGAGAGAGTGATGGAACCCGTATTCCGTCTCGAAGTAATATTCCATCTCGAAATAACGGTTCTGTAATGAAGTTTATAAACTAAGATTATCAGATAGGCTTACACGTTACGCTACCCAGTTCTTAGCATTTAGAGCTCTAGCCGTACCGCCACAATTTATACAAGTTGTAGCCGACCATATTTACGTTTAACCTTCACCTCAAAATCGTCCCGTGGGAGAACTAATTCTTCCTACAAGACCTTGCAAAGAGTCTAGACGTATGAATTTTTGTCGAGTGTGTAATAAGTATGCTAAAATAATCTCGATCTTGTGCTCCCCCAGCTGATTATATGGGCAACTCGTGAAGTAACAACGGTGGTGTCTTTCTTAACCTTCATAATTACTTTATGCATCCGATGTCGCTAACCCACCGCTGTGTGGTTTGCTCGACTGTCGGGTAGGCATTCTAACACTGGTTGTGGAAGACATTTTCAGCTCTGGTATACCCTCTAGAAGACCACAAAATGTCTAATGGCCGCCGTCTCATCCTCTGATAACCAAAAAAAAAAAAAAAAAGCATGGTGCCACGTGTCAGTCTTCTGACTGGGTTGACGTGGCCCGCAACGTACTTCTCTCCTGTGCCAACCTTTTCATCTCAGAGTAGCACTTGCAGCCTACATCCTCAATTATCTGCTGGATGTATTTCAATCTCTGTTTTGTTCTACATTTTTTGCCCTCTAAAGCTCCCACCTACTACCATGTAACTCATTCCCTGACGTCTCAACAAATGTCTTACCAGATGTCCTATCATCCTGTCCCTTCTCCTTGCCAGTCTTTCCCAAAAAAAAAAAAAAAAAAAAAAAGAATGGTTCAAATGGCTGTGAGCACTATGGGACTTAACATCTATGGTCATCAGTCCCCTAGAACTTAGAACTACTTAAACCTAACTAACCTAAGGACATCACACACATCCATGCCCGAGGCAGGATTCGAACCTGCGACCGTAGCGGTCACGCGGTTCCAGACTGAAGCGCCTAGAACCGCACGGCCACACCGGCCGGCCAGTCTTTCCACATATTCCTCTCCTCTCCGATTCTGTGCAGAGACTACATCCCTGTCTTACACCATTTTTAATCCGAGCGCTTCATTCTTGGTCGACCATTCTTATTATTCCCTCTTGGCTCTTGTACATGTCATATATTACCCGTATCTCCCTATAGCGTACCCCTATTTTTCTCAGAATTTGGAACATCTTACACCATTTTACGTTGTCGAACAGTTTCCCCAGGTCTGCAATTCCTATGAACGTATTTTGATTTTTCTTTTAGTCTTGCTTCCTTTATCAACCGCAACGTCAGCATTGGCTCTCTCGTGCCTTTTCCTTGCCTTAAGCCAAACTGATCGCCATGTAACACATCCCCAGTTTACTTTTCCGTTCTTCTCTGTATTATTTTTGTCAGCAACTTGCATGCATGAGCTGATAAGCTGATTGTTCTACCACTTGTCAGCTCTTGCAGTCTTCGGAGTAGTGTGAATGGTGTTTTTCCGAAAGTCAGAATGTATGAATCTGGTGACACACCATCTAACACCAACGTGAATAGTCGTTTTGTTGCCACTTCTCCCAATAGTTTTATAAATTCTGATGTAATGCTATCTATCATTTCTGCCTTATTTGATCTTAGAATCGGAATTTAAAAGAGGTTTCGAGGATTTAATACTGGATCCCCTGTCTCTGCTAAGTGGACTTCCGTTTCTTCTATCACATCAGACAGATCTACATCTACATCTACATCTACATTTATACTCCGCAAGCCACCCAACGGTGTGTGGCGGAGGGCACTTCACGTGCCACTGTCATTACTTCCCTTTCCTGTTCCAGTCGCGTATGGTTCGCGGGAAGAACGACTGTCTGAAAGCCTCCGTGCGCCCTCTAATCTCTCTAATTTTACATTCGTGACCTCCTCGGGAGGTATAAGTAGGGGGAAGCAATATATTCGATACCTCATCCAGAAACGCACCCTCTCGAAACCTGGCGAGCAACTAGACCACGATGCAGAGCGCCTCTCTTGCAGAGTCTGCCACTTGAGTTTGTTAAACATCTGCGTAACGCTATCATGGTTACCAAATAACCCTGTGACGAAACGCGCCGCTCTTCTTTGGATCTTCTCTATCTCCTCCATCAACCCAATCTGGTATGGATCCCACACTGATGAGCAACACTCAAGTATAGGTCGAACGAGTGTTTTGTAAGCCATCTCCTTTGTTGATTGACTACATTTTCTAAGGACTCTCCCAATGAATCTCTACCCAGCACCCGCCTTACCAACAATTATTTTATATGATCATTCCACTTCAAATCGTTCGGCACGCATACTCCCAGATATTTTACAGCAGTAACTGCTACCAGTGTGTGTTCTGCTATCATATAATCATACAATAAAGGGTCCTTCTATCTATGTTTTCGCAATACATTACATTTGTCTATGTTAAGGATCAGTTGCCACTCCCTGCACCAAGTGCCTATCCGCTGCAGATCTTCCTGCATTTCGCTACAATTTTCTAATGCTGCAACTTCTCTGTATACTACAGCATCATCCGCGAAAAGCCGCATGGAACTTCCGACACTATCTACTAGGTCATTTATATATATTGTGAAAAGCAATGGTCCCATAACACTCCCCTGTGACTCTCCAGAGGTTACTTTAACGTCTGTAGACGTCTCTCTATTGATAACAACATGCTGTGTTCTGTTTGCTAAAAACTCTTCAATCCAGCCACACAGCTGGTCTGATATTCCGTAGGCTCTTACTTTGTTTATCAGGCGACAGTGCGGAACTGTATCGAACGTCTTCCGGAAGTCAAGGAAAATAGCAACTACCTGGGAGCCTGTATCTAATATTTTCTGGGTCTCATGAACAAATAAAGCGAGTTGGCTCTCACACGATCGCTGTTTCCGGAATCCATGTTGATTCCTACAGAGTAGTTTCCGGGTTTCCAAAAACGACATGATACTCGAGCAAAAAACATGTTCTAAAATTCTACAACAGATCGACGTCAGAGATATAGGTCTATAGTTTTGCGCATCTGCTCGACGACCCTTCTTGAAGACTGGGACTACCTGTGCTCTTTTCCAATTATTTGGAACCCTCCGTTCCTCTAGAGACTTGCGGCACACGGCTGTTAGAAGGGGGGCAAGTTCTTTCGCGTACTCTGTGTAGAATCGAATTGGTATCCCGTCAGGTGCAGTGGACTTTCCTCTGTTGAGTGATTTCAGTTGCTTTTCTATTCCTTGGACACTTATTTCGATGTCAGCCATTTTTTCGTTTGTGCGAGGATTTAGAGAAGGAACTGCAGTGCGGTCTTCCTCTGTGAAACAGCTTTGGAAAAAGGTGCTTAGTATTTCAGCTTTACGCGTGTCATCCTCTGTTTCAATGCCATCATCATCCCGGAGTGTCTGGATATGCTGTTTCGAGCCACTTACTGATTTAACGTAAGACCAGAACTTCCTAGGATTTTCTGTCAAGTTGGTACATAGAATTTTACTTTCGAATCCACTGAACGCTTCACGCATAGCCCTCCTTACGCTAACTTTGACCTCGTTTAGCTTCTGTTTGTCTGAGAGGTTTTGGCTGCGTTTAAACTTGGAGTGAAGCTCTCTTTGCTTTCGCAGTAGTTTCCTAACTTTGTTGTTGTACCACGGTGGGTTTTTCCCGTCCCTCGCAGTTTGACAATGTTGAGTGTTTATGGAAAAACTTCAAGGCAATCGTAAAATGCGTTTTAGACAGGTACGTGCCGAGTAAGTGTCGGAACAGAAACTTTCGTTTTGATCTGTTAGGTAGTCTGAAATCTGCCTTCTATTACTCTTGCTAAACAGATAAACTTCCCCATCACAGATGCCTTTAATGTACTCTTTCCACCTATCCGCTCTCTCCTCTGGATTTAACGGTATAATCCATTTGCAGTCTTAATGTTACCACGCTTGCTATTTATGTCACCAATGGTTGTTTTGACTTTTCTGTATGCTGAGTCAGTCGTTACGATTGGCATTTCTTTTTAAATTTCTTCTTCTTAGCTTCCCTGCACTTACTGTTCATTTTATTCCTCAACGACATTCTTCTTGTTCTTCTTGTTCTTCTTCTTCTTCTTCTTCTTCAGTAGCTCTACAGCCCTTGGTGAGCCTTGGCTTCTTTAACAATCTTCCTCCACACTTCTCGGTTATTTGCTGCTTTTTTCCACCCCCAGACTCCCATATTGCTGATATCCATTATTACCTCATCGATCCATCTTCTTCTAGGTCTCCCTTTTCGCCTAACTGAATGGATCATACCTTTCATCATTTTCTTTGGAATTCTATCCTCTGCCGTTCTCTCCAAGTGTCTTAGCCATCGTATTCGCTGTGATTTAACAAATTTTACTATGTCCCTGCCTTGTATTAACTCCTGTAATTCAGCATTGTAGCGTATTCTCCAGCCTTCTTCCTCCCTTATTGGCCCATAGATTTTGCGTAGTATTTTCCGCTCAATGCTTCTTAGAGCATTTTTATCGTGTTCTGTCAACGTCCATACCTCTGAGCCGTATGTGATAACTGGGCGGACTAGAGAATTATATATTAGCAATTTAGTTTTTCTTGTAACAAGGCTACTTTTGAAAAGCTGCATATTTGCAAAGTAAGCTCTGTTTCCTGCTTGTATTCTTTCCCTTATAGCCTTTCCAATACTGTTATCATTTGTTATTAGGGCTCCCAAGTAGTTAAAAGAGGACACTCCATTGAAGCATTTCCCATTGATGTTTAGGTTTTTAGGGGTTCTTCTGGCCTCAGATTGTGACATTACCATATATTTTTTGTTTACATTTACTACGAGGCCAATTTTTAAGGCTTCTGTTTCCATTGCCCGGTATGTTTCTAGGAGTGTATTGGTATTTCTTCCTACTATAGCAATGTCATCAGCGTATGCACATATCTGGCTAGTTTTCATAAATATGGTGCCTCTTTTGTTGATTTTATTTACTGCACTATGCAGGGCAATGTTGAATAGGACAGTGGAGAGACTATCCCCTTGCTTCACACCTTTATTAAAGTCAAAGCTTTCTCTTGTTCTGCTAAGGACCTTTACTTTTGCTCTTGTCTCTGTCATTGTCATTCTGATTAGTCTTATTAATTTAGTACATATACCAACTTCTTTCAGTACTCTGTATAGTTCTTGCCGATTTATGCTGTCAAAGGCTTGTTTGAAATCGATGAATAAGAAATGCAGATCTATATCATATTCATAGAACTTTTCCATCATTTGCCTTATCACAAATATTTGATCAGTAGTTCCTCTGCCCGGTCGAAAGCCACACTGATATTCCCCTAGTATGCCTTCTGCACACTTCCGTATCCTTTCGTTTAATATACTTGTGAAGATCTTATAAGCTGTACTTAGGAGTGTTACACCTCTATAGTTTTCACATGCTGTTCTGTCCCCTTTCTTATAAATGGGGACTATTAATCCAATTTTCCAATTATCTGGCATAGTTTCTGTTTCCCATATATATGATATTAATGTGTGCAGTTCCTTTATTACAGCCTCACCACCAGTTTTTATTAATTCAGCAATTATGCTGTCTTCCCCAGGGGCTCGATTGTTTTTTGACTTGTGCACAGCCTGGGAGACCTCTTGTAGTGTTGGTTTTCTTGCCTCATTGGTTTCATTGTCTACTTCCAGCTCCACTCTTCCCTCCTGTGTAGCTGTCTCTTCATCTTCTAGGCTGGTGCTTAGTGTATCTTTGAAATATTCTGCCCATCTTCCCATTATCTGTTCTTCCTCCCTTATCATTTTCCCATCTTTACTGGAACAGGCCATTGTTTTTGGTTGGAATCTATTCTTCATTTTGCCTATGGCATGATAGAACTTTCTTATTTCACTCTGTTCCTTTAGTTCTTCTAGTTCTTGAAATTTCTTCTTATTCCACTCTCTTTTCTTTCTCTTGCACAGTCTGTTAGCTCTTCTCCTTAATTCTCTATATTGTTCCACATTATTTCTGGTTTCTCTCTGTAGCATTTTTGTTCTTGCCCTGTTCTTTTCCTCTATTGCTGACCTGCAATCTTCATCAAACCACTCCTGGGTTCTTCTGTTCCTTCTTATGCCTATTATTTCCTCTGCAGCATCCTTAATGGCTTTTTCAAACCTGTTCCACCTTTCATCTACTCCTACTGTGGTCTCTTCATTGCTCAACTTTCTGCTTAGTGTTACTTGGTATTTTTTTACTTCATCAGGGATGTTCAGTTTGTCTGTATTCCATTTCATCATCTTTCCCATTCTGTTGCCATTTGTTAGTGACAGTTTCTCTCTCAAGACTGATTTTATCAGAAAGTGGTCTGAATCACAGTTTGGTCCTCTGCAGCTCCGTACATCCGTAACTGACGTGGAGTGGCGTGCAATCACTAAAATATGATCAATCTGATTGACTACTCCATTGGCTGCAGACTTCCAAGTACCCAGATGAATCCTTTTATGTGGAAAGCAGGTACTTTTAATAATCATATTATTCCTTGCTGCGAATTGGCATAGTAAGTCTCCATTCTCATTGTTTTCTTCATGTAGTGAATATTTTCCAGAAACTCCATACAGATGTTCATTCCTCCCTATTTTTGCAAAAAAATGGTTCAAATGGCTCTGAGCACTATGGGACTCAACTGCTGTGGTCATAAGTCCCCTAGAACTTAGAACTACTTAAACCTAACTAACCTAAGGACAGCACACAACACCCAGCCATCACGAGGCAGAGAAAATCCCTGACCCCGCCGGGAATCGAACCCGGGAACCCGGGCGTGGGAAGCGAGAACGCTACCGCACGACCACGAGATGCGGGCCCTATTTTTGCATTAAAATCTCCTATTACTAGCATCAGGTCATATTTAGGTACTGCACCGTATACTTTTTCCAAGTCTTCGTAGAACTGTTCTTTAATTATATCCTCTTTTTCCTCTGTTGGTGCATGTGCATTAACTATTGATATATTCCTAAATTTACCTTTTAGTCTGAGTCTGCACATCCTTTCATTTATGGGTTCAAATTCTAGAAGGCTTTTCCTAACTTCCCTAGTTATTATAAACCCTGTTCCAAGTTGGCCTGTTCTTTCTTCTGGTCCACTATATACCAATGAGTACTCAGGTTTATCTATCTGCCCATTCCACTGCCATCTTATTTCCTGTAGCCCTACAATATCATATTTGAATTTTAAAATTTCATTGGCTATTTCTTTCATCTTTCCAGGCTGAAGCATTGTCCTCACATTCCATGATGCTACTGTTAGATCCTTTATCCGTTTCCTTCGCGGGGTCGTGATACATGCTTTCCATCCAGTTTCCGAGGCTTCTGTTGAATTTCCGTAATATTCTTTTTTTTTTTACAGTATGGGGTTATTAGCCCCATGCCCAACCCCCAACCTGGAGGACCAGGATTTGTATGAGGTTTACTCCTCTAGGGAAGCTGGCTTCACTACGCCTCTAGAGCCCTCCCTGCCCTATGTTGTGGGACACACTTTGTCTGGCTCCTCTGTCGGGACCAGTCCGGCTTGGGAGACCCTGCCAGTAGCTATGCTACCGCCGGCATAGCTCTCGACTTCACCGAAGCACGCAAACCCTCCCGCCCGGCACTGAAGGTGCCTACTATAAGGCGGTGTCCCCTGAGAGGGTTCCTCAACGACATGTATTTCTGAATTTCCCTGAAAATTTTTGCATTTTCTTCTTTCATCGATAAACCACAGTTACCTTCTTTGTACCTTTGTTTTTCTTTCCAGCTTCTAGCTTCTGTGACTGCCCTTTTTAGAAATGTCCATTCCTCTTCAACTATACTGCCTACTGAGCTATTTCTTATTGCTGTATCTATAGCCTTAGGGAACTTCAAGCGTGTCTCGTCATCCTTTAGGACTTCTGTATCCCACTTTTTTGCATATTGATTCTTCCTGACTAATCTCTTGAAGTTCAGCCTACTCTTCATCACTGATTTAGAAATCTCTGTCTGTTCAAGAACCACAGTAGGAGGAGGTATCTTGGAAAAGACCGGGTTACACGGGAAGATTTCAGTTAGATTACGTCATGGTCAGAGTATTCGCTACTACTCCTGAAATTTATTACAGAATTCACTTAGCCTTTCTCCTTGTCGCAAGCCCATATTCTTCTGTAACCTTTTCTTTTACTCCTTCCCCTACAGCTGCATTCCAGTCCCCCATGACTATTAGATTTGCGCCTCCCTTTACGTACTGTATTACCCTTTCAACATCCTCATATGCTCTCTCTCTCTCTTGCTGACGTCAGAATCCGAAGATGAAGAGAAAGTGTACCTGGACTATCGTCGTCGGTGTTGGTTTGCTGTCGATTCTGACAAGAGTTACCCAGAACTGAGCTGATCACTGCAACATACTCTTTGCCCTACCTTTCTATTCATAACGAATCCTACTCCCGTTATACCATTTTCTGCTGCTGTTGATATTACCCTATAACCATTTGACCAGAAATCCTTGTCTTCTTTTCATTTCACTTCACTTGACTTCACTGATCCGTACTATATCTAGATTCAGCCTTTGCATTTCGCCGGCCGGAGTGGCCGTGCGGTTCTAGGCGCTACAGTCTGGAACCGCGTGACCGCTACGGCCGCAGGTTCGAATCCTGCCTCGGGCATGGATGTGTGTAATGTCCTTAGGTTAGTTAGGTTTAAGTAGTTCTAAGTTCTAGGCGACTGATGACCTTAGAAGTTAAGTCGCATAGTGCTCAGAGCTATTTGAACCTTTGCATTTCCCTTTCCAGATTTTCTAGCTTACCTACCACATTAAAGCTTCTGATATTCCGCGCCCCGACTCATAGAACCGTATCCTTTCGTTGATTATATAACCTTTGTGTCATGGTTACCCTCCACCCCCTTGGCAGTCCTCTACCGGAGTTCCGAATGAGGAACTATTGCGGAAAACTTTTGCCGATGGAGAGATTATTACGCCATTTTTTCAATTGCAGGCCACATGTCCTGTGGATACAAATTGTGTGTCTTAAATGCAGTGGTTTCCATTGCCTTCTGCATCCGCATGCCGTTGATTACTGCTGATTGTTTCACCTTTACGGGCAGTTTCCCATTCCAAGGGCAAGAGAGTCTGCTCCTTCGCTCTCTCTCTGACAAGGCCGTTGTCAGAATGAGGGTGACTTCTTATGCCTGAAATGTTCGGCCGACACTGTTGTTTATTAATCAAAATTTAAGCAGTGGTGGGTTCCGAACCAGCGACCAAAGACGCGTTGATTATTAATCAGAGACGCTACCCCTTTTCTTTTTTTTCTTTATTTTGTTCGGTATTGCTCGTTGCGTTTGGTCTGGGCGGACGCTAAAAGACATCTGTTGAAGTTGATCGTTGGTTCCTTTACTGAGCGTGTTCGATCACAGGGTTGCTCGCCCTCTGTAAAAAACAAAAAAAAAAAAAACTGAGCTATCGTGCCGGCTACCCTTCGACCACGGGTGTTTACGTGACAAGAGGCATCGGGTTAACACACAGGTCTCCCGACCGTTGTTGACATTTCAGACCTTTGAGAAGCTACTAGATTTAGAAGAAGCGGCTCCATTACTTCACGAGGCTGAGTGCATCCCGTTCCAGTCCTGCCAGCAAGGAAAAAAAGTCTCTGGCTGTACCGGGAACTGAACCTGGATGCCGCGCATTAAACTCAGACGTGCTGACCATTCAGTTACGTAAAAGGAAGGGATACAGGGCGAAAGGCGAGACGAGAACACAAAAGTACGAATAGGGCAGCAGCTGCTAGCGCAACTGGGCAACACCCTGTCTTTGAAAGGTAAGATTCAGCATGCTGTCCAAGAGTTATCGAAATCGGGGGCATTTGCAAGCATGACCGGTAAGCCGAAGACAAACTGGCGAAAAGCTAAATGGTCTTCATCACTCTCACTCGCAACGACATACTGGACAAAGTGACCAACCGACGATGTGATCGTGTTAGTCTATGTCCTCGGAAAAAGAGAAGTATCTGGCCGCAGAATTCTGATTCAACAGACCGAGTGAAGAAAGCCAGTTGCTTCCTTAGCCAGGATCAGTTTCCCAGGTGATCATGACATGTAAAAAGGCGGTGCAGCATGTCTGGGGACGCACACCTATTGCATTTATCTATGTCGTTAATGCCGATGCGATATAGAGGCTTGTTGATGGAAGTGAAATTGTTGACCACCTTGTACCATTAAGAGGCCACTGCCATTGATAGAACAGGGAGGCCGATGTTGGGAGACACGATGTTCCAGGATTTTAGTGGTGATAATAGTTCAACGGGATTGGCGCAGGGGATCCGTTCCCAGCGGGCAGACAAAAACTTCGTCATGGGCACCGGCCTCTGCAATATGTCAGTTCCGAGAGAGCTCACAGCTAGGCAGAACTCTTGAATGTGTCTCAGTGTAAAATTCAGACAACCAACGTCAACAGGGGGTTAAGACTCGCTGGATGCACCAAGGTGGATAACCGAGATGTGAAGATGTAGAATTCCGAAGTGATCGTCAAACTAGTGCTCCGAATATTTAAGAGGACGCCTTCCTCTTAATGTCAGAAGGCCCAGTCCGTTGAGGGAACGTCTTGTCCCACCACAAGGAAAACCTATGGTTAACCAACAGATAAATACAGAACTTAATACAGGAATTGGGCAAGGTGTCAACAATTGGTCTAACGCCACCGCACGCTACTCAAAATTACAGTAACAAGAGAAACAAGTAAATAATTTTTCAAGGAATTAACGAAGTCTAATGAATGAAACTTGTAATGTGGCGAAAATCTAAAGACATTTTAAACACAGTTACCTAGCGAGAAGTTCGACCGTCAACCACAAATTGTACCAAACTCGCGCCTCGCAACTTTCCTGCCTAGAGACAGAAGTGGGGTCAATAAGCCGAAGTCCGAGATTCATGTCCGCTTCCATATCAGACAGACAACCAGAAGACCATAGAACTAAACCGTCACAGTACTGCAATGCTCCCGGCGGGGTTAGGGATTTTCTCTGCCTCGTGATGACTGGGTGTTGTGTGCTGTCCTTAGGTTAGCTAGGTTTAAGTAGTTTTAAGTTGTAGGGGACTGATGACCATAGATGTTAAGTCCCATAGTGCTCAGAGCCATTTGAACCATTTTTACTGCAATGCTTGGCTCATTCGCATGCGATAAACCAAATCAGAAGCTCACCATACACAATCGTACAGCGATCCAGGAAGTAAAGCTGTCCAGGAAGTACAGCGATCCAGGAATGACAGCGTGGGGCCGGCACACTACTTCAACACAGTGGCGGTCTACCACACTACTCCATGTCCGGTCGGTCGCTGAAGCAGGCAACACTCTCCTCCTCACACGTCCGAAGTTCGTAGCCGGCCGCAAAGGTGGTAATAATGATCCGCATTCCACGAACCCCCGGCTGGGTGTCTGCTAACAGCCTAATATGTAGCAGCCTTCAACTGTCGGCACGCTATTTGCTTCACCGCCACATTTCAATCCGGCCGTCTTACCCCGACCGAACCGTTTCACCTTCGCGGTCTCACTGTCAATGTCACTCCGATCTCCGTGCGAACCACGCCCTCCTTAGGCTAAGATGTTCTACTAGAGACTGTGTCGCGACCTGTCGATCGCACAACGGTTCCTCATATACATCAAACGTCTCATCACTGAAGTTCAGTTTATCACATTCTGAAGTACATGACATGTTTTCAGTCAACACCAGCGTTGAATGTTTATGTTACGGTTTTCATGCATGTTTTTTCTGCAGTCGTTTCTTGAATGCAATTTGTTCATAATCTGACAAAATCTGTCTTACACTTCTGTCAGTTATTGGCAACTGTAAATCAGCAGCAAGTTCAAGTCTGTGGCCCTTGATTTGTGCTGAAGTCACCCTTTCCATGCCTTAGATAATGTTTTGCTTTGCCTATATTTTCCACCCTGTCCACATCATGCGCCCAACGTAACGAAATTATCAATCACTGTACTCTCTAATTGTCAGATTCCCAAGAAGATGAACTCTTAGTCATCACGTCATATAAAAGCAAAAATGGGACTTTGTTTTCCGCGTGACACTGTCACAATCGTGACACTGTCACAATCGTGATTTAGGTGCACGATTCTCACTAACATCGCTCAGAGCCGACTGGCTGTACAACACCAGAATCGTTAATGCCTTGTATACTGTGGTGTCACCGCCAGACACCACACTTGCTAGGTGGTAGCCTTTAAATCGGCCGCGGTCCATTAGTATAAGTCGGACCCGCGTGTCGCCACTGTCAGTGATCGCAGACCGAGCGCCGCCACACGGCAGGTCTAGAGAGACTTACTAGCACTCGCCCCAGTTGTACAGCCGACGTTCATAGTAATGGTTCACTGACAATCACGCTCTCATTTGCCGAGACGATAGTTAGCATAGCCTTCAGCTACGTCATTTGCTACGATCTAGCAAGGCGCCATTACCAGTTATACTGAACGTATTATACTTTGGTATCATCAAGAGCGATGTACTCCAATTACGGATTAAAGTATTACATCATCTACGTACTTTATTTGCAATTCTCAAGACATTGTCCTGTTCCAGACCTCACGCCAGTCTGCGTGTAATTAAACGCGTGCATTTCGGCCTCCTCTAGCAACACGGTGTTGGCTCTTCTGCCAACACTTCATACACTATACTACTGACTACAAATGCGGTACCACTTGGCTGCATTTGTCAGCATACTGGATTTCATAGTACTGCATTAACATTGTCGGTTGGAATAGTTGCGCAAAATGTACACTCCTGGAAATGGAAGAAAGAACACATTGACACCGGTGTGTCAGACCCACCATACTTGCTCCGGACACTGCGAGGGGGCTGTACAAGCAATGATCACACGCACGGCACAGCGGACACACCAGGAACCGCGGTGTTGGCCGTCGAATGGCGCTAGCTGCGCAGCATTTGTGCACCGCCGCCGTCAGTGTCAGCCAGTTTGCCGTGGCATACGGAGCTCCATCGCAGTCTTTAACACTGGTAGCATGCAGCGACAGCGTGGACGTGAACCGTATGTGCAGTTGACGGACTTTGAGCGAGGGCGTATAGTGGGCATGCGGGAGGCCGGGTGGACGTACCGCCGAATTGCTCAACACGTGGGGCGTGAGGTCTCCACAGTACATCGATGTTGTCGCCAGTGGTCGGCGGAAGGTGCACGTGCCCGTCGACCTGGGACCGGACCGCAGCGACGCACGGATGCACGCCAAGACCGTAGGATCCTACGCAGTGCCGTAGGGGACCGCACCGCCACTTCCCAGCAAATTAGGGATACAGTTGCTCCCGGGGTATCGGCGAGGACCATTCGCAACCGTCTCCATGAAGCTGGGCTACGGTCCCGCACAACGTTAGGCCGTCTTCCGCTCACGCCCCAACATCGTGCAGCCCGCCTCCAGTGGTGTCGCGACAGGCGTGAATGGAGGGACGAATGGAGACGTGTCGTCTTCAGCGATGAGAGTCGCTTCTGCCTTGGTGCCAATGATGGTCGTATGCGTGTTTGGCGCCGTGCAGGTGAGCGCCACAATCAGGACTGCATACGACCGAGGCACACAGGGCCAACACCCGGCATCATGGTGTGGGGAGCGATCTCCTACACTGGCCGTACACCACTGGTGATCGTCGAGGGGACACTGAATAGTGCACGGTACATCCAAACCGTCATCGAACCCATCGTTCTACCATTCCTAGACCGGCAAGGGAACTTGCTGTTCCAGCAGGACAATGCACGTCCGCATGTATCCCGTGCCACCCAACGTGCTCTAGAAGGTGTAAGTCAACTAACCTGGCCAGCAAGATCTCCGGATCTGTCCCCCATTGAGCATGTTTGGGACTGGATGAAGCGTCGTCTCACGCGGTCTGCACGTCCAGCACGAACGCTGGTCCGACTGAGGCGCCAGGTGGAAATGGCATGGCAAGCCGTTCCACAGGACTACATCCAGCATCTCTACGATCGTCTCCATGGGAGAATAGCAGCCTGCATTGCTGCGAAAGGTGGATATACACTGTACTAGTGCCGACATTGTGCATGCTCTGTTGCCTGTGTCTATGTGCCTGTGGTTCTGTCAGTGTGATCATGTGATGTATCTGACCCCAGGAATGTGTCAATAAAGTTTCCCCTTCCTGGGACAATGAATTCACGGTGTTCTTATTTCAATTTCCAGGAGTGTATATTTTCCTGGAAATTTCCATGAATTTTTACTGATTTCCACTACTGTAGACTATGTTTTTCCGCTTTTCCTGTACGAAGCATAAATCTTCGAAATGCTGTGTCTGGAAGCGGCAAACACATCGGCTGCCTTGGTTACGGAAGCATCAACCATACGAATGGTTCAAATGGCTCTGAGCACTATGGGACTTAACATCTGCGGTCATAAGTCCCCTAGAACTTAGAACTACTTAAACCTAACTAACCTAAGGACAACACACACATCCATGCCCGAGGCAGGATTCGAACCTGCGACCGCAGCGGTCGCGCGGTTCGAGACTGAAGCGCCACCCACCATACGAGCACCAACAAGCTGCCCTCGTTGATAGTCACTTAGCTCCGGTACAACGCACTCGAAGTGACACAGAACACTGTTCTGACCACGAGTGACACAAACAACCTGTTGACGACACTGCACAGATGCCGTTCGTGGTCAAAACAACAGCGCACTTGCAGGCTTGGGTAGCGTCTGCATTTATGTTCAAGCACGCATTTCTCGCCATGTTTCCGTATTTTTGCAAAAAGAAAGAAAAAAGAAAAAGGTTTACACCAAACAATTGTTTGTATATTTTACACTCTGATCTCTGATACCTTGTCAAAAAAAAGTATGCATTTGGTGTTTACTTTCCGTGTAACTTTATATGATTTTTCCAACTATCTTGTTCCACCAGGTTATTGTACTACTGACCTGAATGCATACACTGCATCACTTTTGTTCTTTAACAGACGTTAATGCGAGATGTGTCTTCGTTTTTGGAGGGGGGAGGGGGGAGCGGGGAAGGGGGGGAGGTGGGGAGGGGGGAGCGGGGGGGGAAGGGGGGGAGGGAGCCGCGCGGACCGTTACAAGACGCGCCAGACCGCGCGGCACTTTAGATTACTTCGTTCTCATATGTCGCGTCCTGGCACAGCCTCACTATACCAGAATGAAGTAAGTGCGAACTGTGTAGCGCAATCGGGATGTTGACGACAATGGGTTACTTATAAATTACTGTCAACCTTTATATCGGAGATGAGAGGGAGAGAATCTCCTTGGTTTGAAGCAAATAAGTTTCCTGAAAATCGGTTACAGAATTGCAATAGGCAGAAAAGGTTGGTTAGTTTCTATGAAGTTTATACTTACATATACTTATGTGAGGTGTTGGACCATAAACCCCTTAGTAAGATTGAGTCTATTTATTCGGACTTGCTACTTCAAAGCTAATTGCCGGTACATATAAGAAACAAGTGCAAAGCAATCACTTGTTCTTGGTTAGCACTGAACTCTCTCTGTAATTGAGACAAAGACTGACAGGCTCTGGTGAACACTGAGGAACTGCGGGTCAAGTAGGATTGTTAGAGTTTCATTGGAATAGTGTTGAACAGGGGCTATCACCGTCTTCTCGTAGTTGAAGTCTTTAAAAGCTGTATCAGCTGCTATGGGACTACTCGGCCCTGCTGGCGTCTCGCTGCGGTAATCTCCAAACTGCCGGCACTGGTTCTGAATCTGCACCTGAATCTCTGCTTCTTGCTATTCCGCTTCCTGGCCTTTTATTTCGTTTCTCATGTACTTGGGTGCACACGAGTTAATTTGTTTCACATGAACCTTTCGCTTCAAAGTGATCGGATTGCACAAGAAGGCCTATGCTTCCACACGACACTCTCGTTTCTAATTGGTCGGCTTGCGCAAGAATGCCATCGGTTCCACACGACACTTTCGTTTCTAGCTGCACACAACTTAATTTGGTTCCACACGAGTCTTTTCTGCATGTGCCTGACACTCTCTCTTGCTGTATTATCGCCCTGGTATTTGCGTCTTCCATTTTGCAAGTTTGACTTCCTGCCAGAGGAAGCAGCATGAATCAAACACTAAGTTATTTGATCAACAAGCCATACTTGGCAGCCTCCGCCGCTTATCTTGTCCCTACGTCCTGTTGGACTATTTCTTAATGTCGGCTGGCTGTTTGCCTATGGAGCCTGGACTCTTATTATGGTCACTAAAGCGAGAGTAAAATTTAAAATTTTCTACGGTCACAACACCTCCCCCCCCAAAACAGCATTCATGCGCACTTATCCAAAGTGCCATTAATACCTATAAAATATAGTCACAAAAACATTTTAACGTCTATTGGTTATAATTACACTGTCATCCGTGTGTCTCGGATGTCTTTCGTATATGATCATTTCCTTGTCTCTGTTTATTGAATACCATTAAGATCAGTAAAGTGCGAGGGTCCGTACTACTGTCGTCTTCACACAAATAGATCGACAGCAGTTCCCATCTCCTGGGCCATCAAAGAATTTTTTGTACAAATATTTACAACAGTTACATTTGGTACAGCATATAAATACAATGACAAAAATGTTTACACTTTACTGATATAGGTAACAACAGAACAGGTTTGGACCTTCTTATCCCGTTCCAATTCCATTTGTTCTTTGTCCACGAATGTATCAATGTCTTCTAGTCTTTTACCCACTGTGTACGTGAGAGAGTGTGTGTGTGTGTGTGTGTGTGTGTGTGTGTGTGTGTGTGATTTTTTTTTTTGGTGGGGTTTAAGGGCGCTCAACTACTGAGGTCATTAGCGCCCAGTCACAGTTGTTAGAGCACATGGAATCTAGTAAAACTCAAGGGGAGGCGGGGACACCAGAAAGACCTGACAAAGATGCAGATAAAATAAGTAAAAAGGTTAGATGTCTTTGGACAATCCAGTCAAAGTTATAAAACGCAGAACACGAGCAGCTGCTCGAGCGTCATCAGCTAAAATATCCGGTGAAGTAGATGGCAGGGACAGGACAACACGAGATTGACTAAAGCGAGGACACGACAATAAAACATGGCGCACTGTTAATGCTTGACCACAAGGGCACTGGGGGGCTGGGTCACCGGAGAGCAGGTAGCGATGGCTAAACCGGCAATGCCCAATCCGCAACCTGGTCAGAAGGACCTCTTCTCGCCGAGATGGTCGGGAGGAGGTTGTCCAAGCAGTTGGGAGCGGTTTTACTGCCCGGAGCTTGTTTCCTTGGAGGGATGACCAAGCATCCCACCACAACGACACAAGCCTCTTACATACATCCCCACGAACGTCAGATGACGGGACACAATGGGAGGCTGGCCGAGGCAGGAGGACTGCAGCCTTGGCTGCAGCATCCGTAGCCTCATTCCCAGGCACTCCTACATGTCCGGGAACCCACAGAAAGCTGACAGGAGAACCATTATCAGCGAAAGAATGGAGGGACCGCTGTATCCGGTGAATCAAGGGATGGACCGGATAGGGAGCTCCAAGGCTCTGAAGAGCACTGAGTGAGTCAGAGCAGAGTACATACGATGAATGGCGGTGGCGGCGGGCATACTGAACGGCCTGATGGAGAGCAAAAAGCTCGGCCGTAAAGCTGGAACACTGGTCGAGGAGCCGGTATTTAAAGGTGGCGGCCCCGACGACAAAGGCACAGCCGACATCATCGTCAGTTTTGGAGACATCGGTGTAAATAAAGGTGTGACCGGCAAGTCGAGCACGAAGTTCGACAAACCGTGAGCAATACACTGCAGCCGGAGTACCCTCCTTCGGGAGTGAGCTGAGGTCGAGATAAATATGAACCGGAGCCTGGAGCCAAGGTGGTGTCGGGCTCTCACCCTCTCTGAAGGTGGTAGGGAGGGCAAAATCCAATTGTCGAAGCAGGCGACGGAAGCGGACTCCGGGGGGCAGCAGGGCAGACACATACAACCCGTACTGACGGTCGAGAGAATCGGCGAAGAAGGACTGATAAGAGGGGTGGTCGGGCATTGACAACAGCCGGCAGGCATACCGACACAGCAGTACGTCGCGCCGGTAGGTCAATGGTAATTCGGCAGCTTCAGCATAAAGACTCTCGACAGGACTAGTGTAGAAGGCTCCGGTCGGAAGACGTAACCCCCCGATGGTGGATGGAGTTGAGACGGCGTAAGAGGGATGGCCGAGTAGACGAAGCTCCCATAATCCAGCTTCGATCGGACTATGGACGATACAAGCGAAGCAGGACAGTGCGATCCGCTCCCCAAGATGAACCACTAAGAACTCTGAGGACATTAAGGGAACGTGTACAACGGGCCGCCAAATAAGAGACATGCAGAGACCAACAAAGTTTCCTGTCCAATGTGAGCCCTAGAAACTTAGTTGTTTCCACGAATGCGAGAACAATGGGACAATGATGTAAGGATGGCGGAAGGAACGCTTTATACCGCCAAAAGTTGATACAAACCGTCTTCTCTTCAGAGAACCGGAAGCCATTTGCCACGCTCCGTGAGTATAGGCTGTCTAGACAACGCTGAAGGCAGCGCTCCAGGAGGCATGTTCTCTGGGCACTGCAGTAGATCGCGAAGTCATCGACAAAGAGAGAGCCTGAGACATTAGGTGGAATGCAATCCATAATTGGATTGATCGCGATGGCAAAAAGGGCTACGCTCAAGACGGAGCCCTGAGGCACTCCGTTCTCCTGGAGGAAGACGTCGGACAATACGGAACCCACACGTACCCTAAACTTTCGATCCGTTAAAAAGGAATCAATAAAAAGGGGCAGGCGACCGCGTAGGCCCCACCTGTGCATAGTGCGCAGGATACCTCCTCTCCAACAGGTATCATAAGCCTTCTCCAAATCGAAGAACACGGCTACCGTTTGGCGCCTTCGCAAAAAGTTGTTCATGATGAATGTCGACAAGGTCACAAGGTGGTCAACAGCGGAGCGGCGGCGACGAAAGCCGCATTGGACATTAGTAAGTAGCCGTCGAGACTCAAGAATCCAGACTAACCGAGCATTAACCATGCGCTCCATCACCTTACAGACACAGCTTGTAAGAGAAATGGGGCGGTAACTAGAAGGAACGTGTCTATCATTCCCGGGTTTGGGTATAGGAACAACGACGGCGTCACGCCAACGCATGGGGACCTGACCTTCGGTCCAGACGCGATTGTAGGTACGAGGAAGGAAGCTTTTGCCCGCCGGAGAAAGGTGTGCCAGCATCTGAACGTGAATGGCATCTGGCCCCGGAGCAGAGGACCGGGACAGTGCAAGCGCACGTTCGAGTTCCCGCATTGTAAAGGGGGCATTATAAGTTTCCAGATTCAGCGAGTGGAAGAAAGGTCGCCGAGCCTCTTCTGCCTCTTTCCTGGGAAGGAAGGCAGGGTGGTAATGGGCGGAGCTTGAAACCTCCGCGAAAAACCGGCCGAAGGCGTTGGAGACAGGTAATGAGGTCCTCGTTGATCCTGTGGCTGAGGTCAGGCCAGGTACCGAGGAGTGGGCCTTAATGCCCGACAGCTGGCGCAGGCCACCCCATACGACAGAAGGAGTAAAACTGTTAACGGAGCTGGTGAAAGACGCCCAACAAGCTTTTTTGCTGTCTTTGATGACTCTACGGCATTGCGCTCGGAGTCGTTTGTATTCAATACAATTCGCCAACGTAGGATGGCGGCGAAAGGTGCGTAAAGCACGTCCTCGAGCAGGAATAGCGTCTCTACAAGCCTCATTCCATCAGGGGACGGAAACGCGACGTGAAGAGGTAGTATGAGGAATGGAACGTTTGGCAACATTGACGATAACAGCAGTGAGGTATTCGACCTGACTGTCACAACTGAGAAAATCGTGGTCCGGAAAGGTCGCCAGGGAGGAGTAAAGTCCCCAGTCAGCTTTCGGTATGTTCCAGCTCGAAGGACGTGGGGATGGGGTGTGGTGCAGGAGACGAACGACACAGGGGAAGTGGTCGCTCGAATAGATGTCAGAAAGGACATACCACTCGAACCGACGGGCAAGAGTGGTAGAACAGATCGAGAGGTCCAAGTGGGAGTAGGTATGAGTAGAGTCCGAGAGGAAAGCCGGGGCGCCAGTATTGAGGCAGACAAGATTGAGATGGTTGAAGACATCCGCCAAGAGTGAGCCTCTTTGACAGGATGCAGGAGAGCCCCAAAGGGGATGATGGGCATTGAAGTCGCCAAACAATAAAAACGGCGGAGGAAGCTGAACAATCAGGTGCATCATGTCAGCCCGACTAACTGCGGATGACGATGGAGTCTAGACGGTACAAACAAATAAGTAAAGGCAGAAAGAGTAATACGGACAGCTATTGCTTGGAGTGGGGTGGGGTGGTCAATGGGATGGGATGGTAATAGACATCGTCCCGAACGAGCAACATGACCCCACCATGAGCTGGAATACCGTCCGCAGGGGTGAGGTCAGACCGCTCCGAGGTATAGTGGGTAAAAGCAATACGGTCAGTTGGGCGCAACTTGGTTTCCTGGAGACCAAGGACGAGCGGACAGTGCAGGCGGAGGAGCAGGTGTAATTCCTCCCGATTAGATTGAATACCTCTTATGTTCCAATGTAACAAAGCCATCACTAGTCAGAAAAAAAGGGGGAACGAAACGGGTGAAGAGCTGGTCACCTCGACGGCCGCGGAGGGCCAGGTTGCGAGGGAACAACGCTACAACTGGCGGGAGGCGGATCCTGTTCCATCGAGTCGTCGCCAGCTGCGGCCGCTTTCCCGGGTTGCGTAGGAGGGGCAGCATCATTCGCCGACGAGAGGCCAGCTGAGTGCCTGGCAGCAGAGCGTCCCGGCGAAACTGAGGACGGCCGGGAGCAGCGACTCGCGGATGGAGTGTCAGACGAAATGCGCCGGGGTGGAGAGGGGGATAAAGACTACTTCTTGGAGGCCTTCTTGGAAGTCTGATGAGGCACGGGGATGGTGGGTTGGACCCGAAGAAGGTCCTCACGCGCGGGGTCCGTTTTGGAACGCCAGACCTCGGAAGCCGATGGACGCCTGAGAAGAGGATCGCTTCTCAGGCGGCGGAGGGGGAGGAGGAGGAAGGGTGGCCCCTGGGGCAGAGGGGGCAGGGGCCGCGAGGGAGGAGGATTTGGAAGGGAGGGATTTGGGAGGCGGAGGCATAGACCTCGGATGGGGTGAGGAGGTGGAGGGGGAACAGGATAGGGGTGAGGATACTGTGGAAGGAGTGGACACGACTGAGGCAAACGAAGTTGTCAACGTCACGGGATGGAGGCGGTCATATTTCTTCCCGGTCTCAGAATAACAGAGACGATTCAAAGTTTTTAATTCTTGAATCTTCTTCTCCATCTGATACGCGGGGCAGTCTAATGATCAAGGCGAGTGGATACCAGGACAATTGACGCACCGAGGTGGTGGGGTGCATGTATGTTCCTCACGAAGAGGACGTCCACAATCGCCACAAAGGGGCTCAGCCTCACACCGTGATGACATGTGCCCAAAGCGCAAACACCGAAAGCAGCGCATAGGAGGCGGGACGTAAGGTCGCACGTCGCACTGGTAGCACATCACCTTTACCTTCTCCGGGAGAACGTCCCCCTCGAACTGGAGGATAAAGGCCCCGGTGTCGACGCGACGGTCTTTGGGGCCACGCTGGACTCGCCGGACGAAATGCACGCCTCGGCGCTCCAGGTTGGCCCTGAGCTCCTCATCAGATTGCAGCAGGCGGTCCCGATGAAAAATAAACCCGTGCATCCTATTCAGTGCCAGATGCGGGACAATGGACACTGGGATGTCCCCTAGTCGGTCGCACGCCTGGAGCGCCTCCGACTGTATGGCGGAGGTGGTCTTTATAAGAACGGACCCTGAACGCATTTTACTGAGAGCCTCGATTTCCCCAAAGATGTCCTCGATGTGCTGGACAAAGAACATGGGCTTGGAGGTGGCGAACGTCCCCCCATCGGTCCGAGAACAGACTGAATAGCGGGGGAAGTACTTCGCCCCAAGCCGGCGGGCCTGTCCTTCCTCCCAGGGAGTGGCCAAGGGGGAAAGGGCAGGAGAACCAGAACCAGAGACAGTACCTTTCTTTTTAAAAGACTCCCCCGCAGAGCGGCCTGATACATGTTGACGTTTCATCTGCGAAACGTCCACCCCGATACCACCCACTCCGACCAGGGGCTCTCCCCACGGGCGCCACCCAGCCTCAGCAAGGGCCACCTGGCAGGATGACCGTTGCCGGGAGTCCTGATGCCCCAAGGAGACGGGCATCTACTCCTTGGTCGACGTGGGGAGGGTACAGCTCCGGTATCGGCAGTACGATCCCTGTGTTGTCAGGGGGCTACAACCTAGAGGGTACATGATGACCCCACCACAATGGGCTGGCTACCGTGCTGGATTTCGGGTGCCATGGAAAGTCCATCATGGTCGTAGGTGCAGATGGGGACGCACTATGGGCGTAACTTGTGCAAACCATCAGGCGTTTAGGCCCAATTTGAGGAATAGTGGGTGTGGTTACAACGCCGTTACAATGCTGAGTGCCAAGGTCTTAGTGCACTGAGGACCAGTGATACACCACGTAAGGCGTCCTTCCCCAAAAGGCTCGTACTTCTGTAGAATTTTGAAAAATGGAGGTCAAACCCCAAGGGGGACCATCACATGGAAGACCGAAACGGTTGAAACTCCTTTTAGTCGCCTCTTACGACAGGCAGGAATACCTCGGGCCTATTCTTACCCCGGACCCGCAGGGGGGACACTTGACCGTGGTATCAGTCCGTTACTACTACTGATAACGCATTGTCCCTTTAATTAAATGGTTCAAATGGCTGTGAGCACTATGGGACTTAACATCTGTGGTCATCAGTCCCCTAGAACTTAGAACTACTTAAACCTAACTAACCTAAGGACATCTCACACACACACACACACACACACACACACACACACACACACACACACACACACACACACACACGCACGCCCGAGGCTGGATCCGAACCTGCGACCGTAGCAGTCCCGCGGTTCCGGACTGGAGCGCCAGAACCGCACGGCCACCGCGGCCGGCTGCCCAACGTGTTCATCGTATCCTGTGTTACTCCTTTTAACGTCCGTACCTCGTCCTTAGATAGTGCGATACCGGTGAATATCACTTCTTTATTAAATTGATGTGGGTTACTGTAAATATTAAAAGCATCAATTCTTTACCCAATTGATTGCAATAAGGCATCATTACATCATTTTCAGCTTCGCAGCCTGCTACCCTCACCTTGGGCCATTTAACGGTGGCTACGCGTGACTGCTGCCCGTACAACCCATTTCGTTTCCCGTCCCTTTTCCTCGGAACTTTCCTATTTTCTCTCTACAATGAGATGCTAAATGCATTACACCGATAACATTTAGGAGTTCGACAGTCTTTCTCCCTATGCCCACGCCTCTGGCATTTTTCGCATATAATAGTTTTATTACATTTCGCATCCGTATGCCCTGGTTCATCACAATGGTAACAATTTTGTAATTTACGTGCAGCTTCTGCCCTGCTGAGTGTCTGCATCCATCTTACTTTGGTATTTCTGTAAGCGTAGGCTTCCGCGGCCGTTGTCTTCTTCAATAAAATTCTTCAGGGTATCAGACCGCATCGTCATAATTTAAAATGCGCCAACGTTTCGGCCAGCGTTGCAGCTAGCCTTCATCAGGGCCTTACGTTAACTGCTAAATGAACACACTTGGTTCCTTAAATAGCTGCACGAGAAAACCGTGTCGTTACTTGATTGGCTGTAAAAGGAGGAGGAGGAGGGGTGATAAGTATGCTTTATTGGTGTTTCCTTTATTATCTGTCATTGGCTGAAATAGCTGTTTTCTATTGGTCTTTATATTAATCCACCCCATTGGAGGAGACGGACGAATAGCGAACAGGTGATGGCTGTGACGTCACACTGTTTCCATGCTGTCCACAAGCCGGCTGCGGCGTGCCATTGCTTTGTGTACTCGCGACCACAACTGCGGCTCTCCGCGTGTCTGCATGGGCCGCCACGGCTCTGCCGCCGCTCCGTAGCCCTGCTATTGCGGGCAGCCAAGACCTCGCAAGCTTGTACCCGTCCTCTCTATTCATGTTGGCGGGTCTTTTGGCTATTTCTATCGCCTCTCTAATCTTTCTTTTGAAAGTGAGAGGCTGTTTCGCCAGGACGCGGGCTTCTTGAAAAAATATTGGCTTCCCGCACTCGTCTCTGTGTTCCGCCACTGCTGACTTAGTGTGTTGTTTCAGGCGGACGCGGACGCGGGACTGAACTGTCGTCCTCCCGAATGCGAGTCCAGTGTACTAATCACTGCGCCATCTCGATCGGTCACAGAGTTAAGTGGCGCGATTATTGAGGGTTTGGGATGACGCTGTTTCATATTTCCTTCCGGCCACTATCTGATTTACGTTTTCCCGATTTCCCTCAATCGCTTAACGAAAATGCTGGGCCAGTTCCTTATAATGGGGACGGTTGATTTCTTCCATCTTTCCTCGATCCAATCTTCTCCTCCATATCTAATGATCTCGTTCACAATGGGAAATTGAACCCTAGCCCTCCTTCCTTCTTTACCCGAGTCCAAATATCTTCAGCCACTTGTATTTCTTGCAATGTCTCTGCTATTCCTGCATTCCAGTCCTTCCTAGGTGTACCACTGTTCCGCCTTCCTGGAGGCTTCCAAGGCCACACTACGTGAGGTATTCAATCACCAATGAAACATATCATATACCAACACCATTCTACTTGTTAAGATTGTCTGCTACACCAACGTCGAAGTTGCATTGCACGCCACTAAAATCGCTACACCAAGGACAGCAAATAATGAATCGTTAAGTATCGTGCACATACATTATATTACGAAGAATAAGTGATTAAATTTGTAGATGCAGCAGGAACTACAGCTCTGATCGAGTCGAACTGAGGTCGGGTGGCAGATATGGGTATGATATTTCATGCACCTTCAACTTTGTGCCACAGTTCATTAATCGTATGAGAACATGTTGGCGAGAAAAACAGCTGCATACGCTCTGTCTCGAGGTAGGTCAGGGCAATACGTGCAACGTACTGTCTTGAGCTTTTTTCTTGGAAGATGATATCAAGGATACCTCCCAGATAGGGCAGTCACTGGCATTAACACATCAGAAATGTAACGGCCACTTTCTAAATTACCGCTTATATAAAACAGAGCTGATAATGTGATCAGAAGTGTAGGGTATGCAATACAGAGTGCTGGACCCATATGACAATGAACAAATACTGTGGCAACGCTCTTTCTCCTTGGGGTCTTCAAACCTTGATATGTCTACCGTGGTGCTGTATGCAGAACTGGGACTCGTTTCGACACAGAAATGACATATTATTCTTCAATGTTGTCGTTGGATGCACCAGTGTCAGCTCGCTCCTCTCTGCTGCCGCATCAATGGGAGCCCCCATGTTCACTTTGATGACTATCCATGGTTCCACAGAAGTCATTGCACTGCCTGTGTGGACGATGTGAGAAATATCCAGATCAGAGAAAGGGTGCAGGATTGCATCACAATAATACTCGTGTCCCCCCCTTCTTGCAAGGGGAGGTTGCAACTAGGATCAGGTGTCTGACAGTCTGAAGGTCTGACAGTAGAAGTTATCCATTACCTTACCATACGACTACTTCCGGGGATAACTTATCTATATAGTGAGTGTTGCATGGAAGATTTCCTAGGAGCTGGAAGAAAACTAAGGTAGTAATAATACATAAATGTGAAGACCCATCGCTGATTAAACGATACAGACCTATCAGTCTGCTGGATGCGCCTGGTAGGCTTTTCGAGAATCTACTGTGCGACAGGCCGCGGCCCATAGGGCCCCTATGCGAGAGGAGTGAGAGACAGTGACACCAGCCATCTTGTCCTGACGCTAAGCGTGCTTGTTGTCTTAGATCTCGCTCGAAGACTGAACTGACAGCTTTGCTGGCCTGTGGTGACTCTCGCTTTTCTGCCAATTGCGAGAGTGAGAGTGTCTGGGGTCGCTGTATGGCTGCCTTCCTAACAGTTACGAAGAATGACATGTATGGCTATCATCTCCGAACATATGGATAAGGAAGGACATAACAATAGGGTGCCCACAACACACTGTCCTAGGGCCCATGTTTTGGGACATACCCATAGAGCCCTTACAACACCTGAACCTCATTAGAGCTATGTGGCCCGGTATCTGGTCGTAAAATTTTGCCATACACACAAGGGTGGTTGTTGGAAATGCGCTACATCAGATATATCTCACAAACCGCTGCTCTCGGTCGTTAAGTGAACGCCGTCGGCCATTGCGTTGTCCGTGGTGAGAGGTAAGGCCTGAAATTTGGTATTCCCGGCACACTCTTGACATTGTGGATCTCGGTATATTTAATTCCCTAACGACTTACGAAACTGAACGCATAATGGTAGTTGGACCTAGACACATGGACATTCCCAGTTCATTAATACCAGTCGTGCAGCCATAATCACATCAGAAACCTGTTCTTGTGTATCACCTGGCATGTGGCTATTATATGACTTGTCATCTCAGTGTATGCACGTATTCGCAGGATGCTTCATTGCCAACCTTGCCACGACTAAAAAAGTGTGTATCTAATATGTGTGTTTTTTGCCTTTTTTATTATATGATATGTGGTGTGCCTACAGTAAGACCTTCGGTACACACACCATCAGATTATTTGACTCGTCGCTCTAACGAAGTAGGCGAGTGTCAGCAATATGTCTCGTGGTCTTATCGTGGCGTGTGTACCTTCTGCCGTTAGGTCAGACGATAGAAATGCCACTTGCACGCTTAGAGATAACAGATTGGCGGTGACCAACTTTAAACAGCACTTGATTAATTTTCACACACATTTATTAAAATAATAAAAAGCATAGATATTGCTTATCTTGATTCTGGATGCTGTTTACAATTGACAATCTGAAGTTCCTTTGGTCTTGGTACGTTAATCTCATTCTCACATGTATCTGATACTTGACAAAGTGTCTATACATTTCTCTTCATGTCTATGTACAGGAATATGATAATTAGACGCAGGCTGACGCAGGCTGACGCAGGCTGATTAATCGGAGGTCTGTATACTCGTTATAATACCTCGCGCGTTCAGGTGTCACTGCGCGAGTGTGATCCGCGAAGAGAAAAGGTTCTACGGTAGCAGCAATCTCATTGGCTGCGTTAAATATTAATACGCGGATCGGCGGAAGCAGAATTTGGTCCATCTCTATGACAGCGCCATCTCGTAGTGCGGAGACGGACGAACGCTGCGCCTGCGCTGTTGTGCTTAGCGGGGCGCGCTCTAGCGGGAAAGTTGTGTACGCGCTGACTACGCGGAACTATGTACACAACATGATATGTATAACAACGAGTGAAAAGAGGTAGGAAGCAAGCAAGGGACTGACCACCCAAGCGGAAATGAAAACTTAATTATTAACTAAAATGAACCATCGTCTACAGCTCAAGCTGAGATGAAGATAGTATTCCTTACTCGTAATGAACAGGTTTCGCAGGCACAGGAAGATGATTGTGTCATGCAAAGCAACTGTATCCACTTCTAATACCAAGGTGCAGGCTGACCTTGTTACTGGAATTGGTCTTTCTGAAGATCAGAATGTAGACGGAAAGACGGAAAGACGGAAAGACGGAAAGACGGAAAGACGGAAAGACGGAAAGACGGAAAGACGGAAAGACGGAAAGACGGAAAGACGGAAAGACGGAAAGACGGAAAGACGGAAAGACGGAAAGACGGAAAGACGGAAAGACGGAAAGACGGAAAGACGGAAAGACGGAAAGACGGAAAGACGGAAAGACGGAAAGACGGAAAGACGGAAAGACGGAAAGACGGAAAGACGGAAAGACGGAAAGACGGAAAGACGGAAAGACGGAAAGACGGAAAGACGGAAAGACGGAAAGACGGAAAGACGGAAAGACGGAAAGACGGAAAGACGGAAAGACGGAAAGACGGAAAGACGGAAAGACGGAAAGACGGAAAGACGGAAAGACGGAAAGACGGAAAGACGGAAAGACGGAAAGACGGGGAAATGGCTAATCTAACGCCACTGGGAACAGCTGAAAAAGAAAAGTGAAAACATACCGAAATAATATACACAAAAGATAGAATTGACAAGATTACGAAGCAATTTGATGATGAAGGTGACGAGGTGTTTTGAAGAGCTCAACCAGAACAATTTCGTCTACACATTATTCTCTTTTCTCCAGATTTTGATTCATTCTGTAGACTTTCAGCAACCTCTTTCGTTGTTGTCTGTACATTAACAATGTTGTGTCTAGACAAGACAGCCTAGACACAATGAGAGGAAGCCGAAAGGCAAGCGCTTAAACTCACGCAGGCTGGCGTGAGGTCTGAAACAGGACACGTAATGAATGCTATAAAGAAAAGTACGTAGCTTCTGGAATACTTAACTTTAATCCACATTTGTAGAACATCGCTCTTGATGATACATTAATAGAATCTCAATATCAATTGAATACGGCGCCTTGCTAGGTCGTAGCAAATGTAGCTGCAGGCTATGCTAACTATCGTCTCGGCAAATGAGAGCGTATTTGTCAGTGAACCTTTCCTTACAAAGTCGGCTGTACAACTGGGGCGAGTGCCAGGACGTCTCTCTAGACCTGCCGTGTGGTGGCGCTCGGTCTGCAATTACTGACAGTGGCGACACGCGGGTCCGGCGTATACTAATGGACCGCGGCCGATTTAAAGGCTACCACCTAGCAAGTGTGGTGTCTGGCGGTGACACCACAAACAAACAAACCCTTCATCGCCGGCCGGAGTGGCCGTGCGGTTCTAGGCGCTACAGTCTGGAACCGACCGACCGCTACAGTCGCAGGTTCGAATCCTGCCTCAGGCATGGATGTGTGTGATGTTCTTAGGTTACTTAGGTTCAATTAGTTCTAAGTTCTAAGCGACTGGTGACCTCAGAGGTTAAGTCGCATAGTGTAAATAAAAAAAAATCCCTTCCTCACCGAAATTGTCAATAAACTCCACTAGACTTTCGAGGGATTTAGTTACTACTTTCACGTCCATGCTTTCTGCTTCAAGTGCCGTACTTGCTGCGTTACTGGCAAAGGGAAGGTCATACCGTATGACAACACCTACAATAAACTCTAAGCTTTCTAATTCGGTGACAGCAGGCGAGTGTGCTTCGCTCTTTGTTCTCGATTCAACAGTGCTGTTGCTCACCTCAGGAAGGGAATCTCTTTCTGTTGTGTGGTACCTTATAGCTTTGAAATTCTCCACCCTACTTTCCCATCCAATATCGGAAAGCTTCTTCACTGTTAAAGTTGGTAGCCTGTTCAAAAAGAATTTCCCCATTTCTGAGTGGATGCACTAAAAGCAACGTATAGTCTTCGAATTACACCAAAAAATGTGAGTGCAATAGATTTTGCCGCATCCGATAACAAGATTAAACCGTGGCTGGCACATGGCATATGAAATGCTCTCGGATTGCTCTTCAGGATTCTGACTTTAACATCACTTCGATAACCTTTCATATTTGCCCAATTATCACAACTATGGCCTCTTCAATCATGAACATCGAGTCCTAGTTGATCTAAATTTGACAAGAGGGCCTCAGCCAAACTTTCTCCTGTCGTTGAAGAGACAAAGTCGAGGAAATGTTGTTTTACAGTCACTGCATCTTCTGATAAATTTACAAACCTAACAATCAACGTCATTTGTTCATTGTGGCTTGTATCAAGAGTACCGTCGAGAATGACAAACATTCACATTCTTTTACAAAAATAACAATGCTGTTTTTTACTTTGTTAGCAAGCAAATTTATGAGTTCATTATGAAGGTTTTTCCCAAGATAATGGTCATGAATTTCTAAAGTTTTTACCCACCTTAAATGTTTCTGCAAAACAGAATCAATTTTCTTGGTTTGCTCGAAATGACAGCAGAATTTATCATTATGTTATTGATAGAGCTTGTCGCTGGTTCCCCTTATGGGCATATTATGTTAGATGTTAGCCTAAAAAAATGAGTAGAAAGGGCGTGGAGAAACAATGTTGCCCATGTGTAAATTATGAGGTACGCGCTTCAGTTATGTGTCGACAATAGGTACTACTACATCCCCTGTTCCTTCGACTATGATGCAGGCATAATTTTCTGAGACGTACTCCAGTGGCTATGGTCGCGTCACAATGGGTATTTAATTGAATTACATCATATTAAATTTAGTTTCAGAAACATCTTGCTCTATTTTCTTCAATTTACTTATAATAACAAATTTACAGGTGCCACTTTTCAAATTAGCTTCTAATATTTTCGCAGGGCCCTTAGAATGGTGGCGTGACTGAATGCTTTCAGCCCAGGATCGGCCTTAGGAATGTGCAAATGGTGCAACCGCACAGGGTCCCGTGCTTCTGTCTGCGTCTTGAACCAGAGAGAATGATCGGCTTTTGAGTTTCAGAGAAATCGCGACCCAGCCTTGGTGATGGGAATCGGTTGGCAAACTGTCCACTGACTATCTCATCGAGTTCTGGCTCGAGGCCCCCCCCCCCCCCCCACACCCGTGGTGTGGTGGCTGCAGGACTAAATGGAAGTTTCTCTGATGTGAGGAGCTGAGGTCCCAACAACTTCCAAGCTCTCTGAACGAATTCGCCCGACGGACTGCAAGCGGCCTCTGATCCGTTTGGGGGACGCGCTCTCTGATGTCCTAGCCTCCTAGGTCTACGGGCACCATCCTGGTCGTATCCTTGGTGTGTGACCAGGGGACTGCTGCTCGGCATCAGGAGGCTGCATTTGGATTGAGGAGGGAGGCAAGCTAGGGTATTCCGCGTAGTTACACAAAACTACTGTGCCAGGCTGGTGTTGTGGTTAATGCATCTGCCTAATGAACCGGAGCCCCAGGTTCGAATCGCAGTCTTGGCGCAAATTTTCATTCCGCGCTTCAGTACACCTGTGTTTGAAATTGTTTTTGTCTCAAGTGCCACTAATACCGAGCACAACATTTTATTTCCAATAGTACAATTAGAGCAATACAACAGTAATCTTTCATCTAGTGGATCTGTTAGAAAGAAGCTTTTCCTCACGTCTTCCAGATTTTTTACCAGATAATAACAAAATTATGTCCAAGAACACAAATCTAGCAGTACTGACGTCCGTTTCTTGTTCAGCTTCATCCTTGGGATCATATATTGCACAGTTTAGGCCTGCTGTAAAAGTCTTCGTGCTGTTAACAAAGAAATAGCAACATTGTGAACAGGGTTTTCTATTTTGCAACTGATACACATGGCTGGTCGTTCAGATGAGGTACGGCATGCCAGAAATCAGCCATGTTATTTTCTCTTTTGACTACATTGACACTTTGCCATTCTTCTGCTTCAATGTAAGAATATTTCATAGCTGAAACTTCCTGGCAGACTAAAACTGTGTGCCAACCTAGACTCGAAGTCGGGACCTTTGCCTTTCGCCGGCAAGTGCTCTACCATCTGAACTACCCAAACACGACTCACGCCACGTCCTCACAGCTCTACTCCTGCCAGGATCTCGTCTCCACCCTTCCAAACTTTACAGATGCTCTCATGCAAACCTTGCAGAACCGAGTTCGAGTCTCGGTCTGGCACACAGTTTCAATCCGCCACGAAGTCTCAATCCGCCGCCACGAAGTCTCATACCCGCACACACTCCAGCATGAGATTTTCACTCTGCAGCGAATATTTGATAGCTATTTGAGATGGATGAGTGACACAACGGCATTTGGAGATGTTACACGCCCGCATTGACGAAGTGACAATGTTTCAGCAGTATCTTTAATTATGGTGTCTGCAAGTGACTTCTTTGACGTTACTTACAGTGGGTTCAAACCTTAGCTGACTCATCAATCTTCTGTATATCTTGAGGAACAAAGGCCTTGCTTACCTTTCTTCACTTATCTATAGATCTCGATGCATGACGCTTGGAAATCCATATTGAACCACTGCTTGAAACAAAGACCAAATGCCATCTAGAAATGATCATAAAATATTTTCTCCATTATCTGACAGCTGGAGCACGTCTAGGAACATGCATTTTTTTTCACAAAACGTGTTTTCAGTGCTATTCTGTTTTTGATACTCTGTTGCAACACGAAACATTAAATATTAAATATTTCTACTCTTCAATTGTTCTGGAAGTTCACGTACGTTGATGAAAGCAACGGCTCTTCATCAAGAAAAAGAAGCGTGGGACAAGGATTTTCAGAACTCAAACTTAACAAAATCAATGTTCATCGACTGACCAATTCAGATACTGTTGCTCGACGTCAGTACTGCAGCTGGCTACTGCAGTCTGCGCATGATGGAGATAGTTCTACCTTCCACGTGAAGCATGGCTGGATTTTTCAGGCTACGTGAACTCTAAGAACAATCGATGTTTAAGATAAAGTTTGTACACTGATACACCAGTCGTAGGTGGTGGATGGCACAACGATTTTCTGACTTCCAAACCGTCTCCCAACTCGTCTAGTTTCGCAAAATGTTAGACCACCTGCTGGAGTTCTAGGAACGAGCCAAAGTGTCATTGGCATTCGGAGCCTACCTATCCACTAAAGGATCTCGCGGTACATCGGACACAGCGCTTACGTCGTATGTAAGCACGCTGTATTTATCACGCTACAGAGCACTGTTTAAGGAAAAGCTACCTTGTGGATAGATTTGGCCTAGGTTGTTTGAAATTGAAACCGATCTCTCTCTCTCTCTCTCTCTCTCTCTCTCTCTCTCTCTCTCACACACACACACACACACACACACACACACACACACACACACACACACACAGTAATACAGGTTTTTAGGTGATTAGTTTCACACACACAAAGAGGGATCCGGAAGACAGGTGGTCATACTCCGACAGCCAACGACTACACTATGTAAACACGACTAAATGCTGTGAGCCGCACGGATCTATTCCATTCCACGTTACACATTATCGACAACACGCTTGGCTGAGTCCTAGTGATGAGTCGTACTTAGCACGCAGGCCAGACCAGAACAGTTCGCTCTGAACGAGTTTCCGGGCCCAAGCGATGATTCTGCAACGATTCCATCAATCACAATTCTCACTCCAGAGCAGCCTCAGTGACGTCTCTGCCATTCACGTCAAGCTTCGCGACCCTAGGAGTTACTGACTTACAGTCCGCCCCCGGTAGCTGAGTGGTCAGCGCGACAGACTGTCAATCCTAAGGTCCCGGGTTCGATTCCCGGCTGGGTCGGAGATTTTCTCCGCTCAGGGACTGGGTGTTGTGTTGTCCTAATCATCATCATTTCATCCCCATCGACGCGCAAATCGCCGAAGTGGCGTCAAATCGGAAGACTTGCACCAGGCGAACGGTCTACCCGACGGGAGGCCCTAGCCACACGAAATTTCACTTCATTTCACTCAGTGTGTTTCCTCCTCTCCAGAGAAGACAGGGAATCCATCGTCGTGGCAGATTTTCCGACTTGTAGCTGCTTGAAAGCGAAACTGGAATAAAGTTACAAGCCAGACTTTAAGTCCCCTAGGAAAAGTGTCGAACATCGTTCATTCAATTTGTACCTCAACTCTAAGCTTCCTATGGGATTATGACGACGGCCCACCAATGGCAGCCCCACGAATTTTAGCCAATACTCCCACATCTCCAGCACAAACGCGGGAAACACTTTTAAGAGAATGCGACACTCATCTCTGACAGTGTTCTAGCTATAGTGAACACCGGGAGATCCTGAAGACCATCTCAGCAGAGGGTTCGAAACGTCTATCATTTTACAAGATATGTGATACGGCCTAACGCCCCAGGAGATTTTAACTTTGGTGACAACGCCCACGAAAGCCTGCAGACTTACAAACCCCTTGGCCATGTATCACCATCAGAAGACTGGAGAACCTTTGCAGAAGAAGAGTAAATTACTAAGTGATCTGGCCTTTCTCTCCCGGTGTCGTGACAATGATGTTATTTCCAAATTCACGAGAATTACCCACTGTGTGCAGACAGTGAAAGCCAGAAGAATCTACTAAAGGGCGAGCCAAGCACTTTTTCGTGAAAGAGTAAAGAGAATACGCAGAGACTTGAATTATGTTAGCCCCTTGTTGTAGCTGGGATTCACAGTCATAAAACATTTTCTTGAAGGACATCATCTTCACTCCAGCGACTTCAATAGTGTAATAAAAACTTTTAACCTTTCTGTATTTTTCAGCAGCGCTTGATAATGGCCCAAAGCCGAAATTGTTATATTATTTTACAGATTCATTATGCATCTCGACGTTGTGCCGATTATAAAAGACATTTTAACTATATAGCCATGTTACTTACATGTTATGGCTTTAGGCCATGTAAACGTAATGTAAGGTGACATTTGTATGTCTCTTTTTTTCTTTATTGTTATTTCCATTCCCCATCACGGGAAGGTGGCAGCAGCATAAGCGCTGCTCTTCAGCAGAGACACAAAAGTAGACGACATTTAAAACAATATACAGAAGAAAATATGGCGGAATATAGAAAACAAAAAAGGCGTAACAGAAGAAAAGATAGCATTCAAAGTGGTGACTGTAAATCGGAGATAAAAATCTAAAAAAATTAATTCACACAAAAAGATACTTGATTAAAAGGCACCAGGCAACATACAGCCAGAGCAGAAGAGTCATAAAACGAATAAAACAGTCACCTGATGGAGGGTGTAGCATGGAACAGTCATGGACGATAAACAGGTCGAGCACACAATTAAAACCACAGCTATTGATGCACAGGAGAACAGCACCAAACACAACACTGATGTACCACACTGATGATGATGAGAAAAACACAGATCTGCCAGGGGCATGGGGATGAGAGAGAATGGAGAAGAGAGGGTGGGGTGGGGGTAGAAGGGGGGAGTGGGCAGGGGCGCGTCGAAGAGGGCTGGGGAGGGAAGGGCTTGGGAGGGACACAGTTGAGGAATGGGTGCAGGTACTCGGGGGGCAGGGGCAAGGAGGAAAATTCGCTCTTTGACAAGGAGGGGAGAGGAAAAGGGGGCGCCCTGGGGAGGGGAGGGAACAAGCTCAGGTTACAGTTGGAAGGAAAGGTAGATAACATGGCGAAATTCAACATCTGGGAGGGGGAGGGGGAGGTGCTGGAAATTGCCCTGATGGAGGGTGTGGAGAGAGAGAGAGAGAGAGAGAGAGAGAGAGAGAGAGAGAGAGAGAGAGAGAGAGAAGGATACAGCGATAGAGGCATAGCAACAGGTGGGGGGTGGAAAGGAAGGAGGAAACCAGGGGTGGAGATCAAGCCTGTGAACAATGTAAACAATGCGGAGATGTTGGAGAAGAAGAAGAAGGTGGGGGAAGGGGATGAGATCGTACAGGAGCTGTGTGGGGGAAGGAAGGCAGTTATGGAAGGCAAGGTGGAGCACATGGTGTTCAAGGATTTGGAGGGTCTTGTAAAAGCAGGTGGGTGCGGAGATCCAGAAAATGCTAGTGTAACAGAGAATAGAACGGATGAGCGATTTGTAGGTGTGGAGGATGTAATCCTCATGTCCGGCCAGACAGGAGTTTCAGGAGGTGGAGGCAGGAATGGACTTTCTGCTGGATAGTCAGGAGGTGAAGGGTCCAGGTGAGGTGACGGTCGAGGGTGAGGCTAAGGTATCTCAGGGTGGGGGTGAGCTGGATGGGACGACGATAAAGGATGAGGCAGAAGTCATGGAGCCAGAAGGAGCGGGTGGTGCGGTCTATGATGGGGTAACCAGTGGTTTGTTCGTCTCAACCCCTCCAAAACCCAGGCAATGAAATGGTGAACTGGTCAAGATGAGTTTGGAGGGTGTGTTGGGACCGTTGAAGGGTAAGATAGAGAGCCAGGAAGGCAGTGTCATCAGTATATTGGAGAATGTGGACAGGTGGGGGTGGCTTGGGCATATTGGCGGTGTACAGGAGATAGAGGGGAGAGGACAGAGGCCTGGGGGATGCCAGCTGTAGGATAAAAGAGTTGGTGTTGTGGAGTGTGACATAGGAAGGATGGCTTGAGAGGAAGCAAGCGACCAGATGGACAAAACTGATAGGCAAGGTGTAGGTTTGGAGTTTATTGACGACGACATACAAATGTCTCCTCTCATGTTAAATACATTCGTGACGTCGTTACTCAGTGCGATCACACACATTATGTTATTTTACGATCTTTGAATACGTAAGTGCACATGTTCGTTAACCCAGCACTAGTCACAAATGCATTATACCACAGCTGCATACTACTGTACGCAGGGTACTAATAACCGTTTTGGCGCGTAAGCGGATTACAGAAATTGTTTTGCCATGTGTGGAGCGCCATTGCAGTCCAACGACTGTACTAGGAAGCGAAGAATATGTCCCCGTTACACAATTATGAAGTCTGCTATAAAATCTTACGCGACTTATTCGATGTGTAATCCTCACGTTTAACTATGATAGTTTAAGAGTTACATACACAAGGGGTATACATAACATCCTATGTGATTTATTTTTAAATCATCATGAATAAAGGAGAAGATTATACGTCGAATTAGACACACAAGTGTTAAACATCGTTATACATAACTGTAGGTATTCTTTTTTGCCCTCTTGCTGTTAAAATTTTACAGAATGAATATTATAGCGTCGTAGGTTTATTGTATTAAAACTATGTAATCAAACTGACAGTGAGAAGTCACGCAGTACCTTATGTGCTACCAAATCAGTAGCACCCTCCCATGGAACCACCCTCGCTCAAATCCAATACAGCTGGCGTAACATTTTGTCAGCTTTACATGCATTATCAGTACATGAATTGACCATCGACATAGCAAACGAAATTAATATGAAAATACAATATAGTACTCTTCTCTATGTCAGTCATATACAACGCGCCACCGGCCTCGAAGAGTAAAATAATAAATCGCAAAAAAGTGTATAGTATCGTTTTGACGGGAGATCGTCCTTTTATAAAATTCATACTACACTGCATTAATATTCGTCGTTGTAATAAATTCATAATACGATGCACACGCTAATAGTAGCTCAGGTTAACGTATTAATTCAGTGTAAGATCGAGTAAAAATTATCGAAGAATCGTTTGTTTATCAAGTCGGTTTGATCATTTAGGAGATTATCAGGACCATTTTTGAGATGCTTATATATTTCCATGTCTTCTAGGACGCTCGTAACTCTTCCTTTAGGTACAGCGTGTAATATTGTCAGGGCTGTATCGATGTTACTAACATTATGCTTGTGTCACACTCTGTTTTATAAACCCCTCATTTTGTAAATTGGCTAGTGTTATTGTAATTGTGTATTAATATGTTAGCTAGGGTGTTATTAGTGTGGAAGCTGACTTTGCGCAGGCTTTTAAGTAAACCCCTGTTAATTTTGTCTGATATTGTGCCTACGTATGGTAAGGTAACACATTTATTCTTTTTGCGCGAATTGTACTCTTTCTAACTTAATTTCACTATTTAGGCCTGTATTTCCTTTTTTGACTTTGCATTCATATAGGTCTGTAACTAATTTGGCTTCGAACCAGTTGTTAATAGCCACTTTTTGCAGTATCCTTAGTTCTTTTTGTTTTCCGTCCTCATCCAGTGGTAGGGTACATAATCTATGTATCATACAGTTGAAGTATGCTAGCTTATGTTGTTTTGGATGGCATGAGTCAATGTGTATAATGCAGTCTGTTGTGGGTTTTTGGAAGGTTCCAAATTCATGTTTGGCCATTTACATTCTTGAGTCTGAGACCGTCCCGTTAACAATAACCTCCTTATGCATACCATACACATGTTGCCCTACATCCTTCACTACTCCGATAATCAACTCCCGATAGCGCGTGGTGGGGTAGCCATCGGCCACCATCGCCAGATGTCTGTTCGGCTCCATCCCATCCTTCCCAACCCCATGGAACACCCGGACCTAAGTCACTTCTTTCCCAGACTTACCATTACCTGTGCCACCATCTATGTCTTCCCTTAGTCTTCCTTTGCCACACTGACCGTACCTTCTCCTCCTACGTGATTGCCACCAACATCAACATCTATAGTCGTTCCACCACCCACCTATGGTGGTGGCATCGGTTCCTCACCATCCTCCAGGGTGACCTCTTTCCCCTTCCCCAACACACCCACCCCGAATCCAATACCACTCCCAATGTCATCCTGGCCTTCCCCCAACCTCCTTGGCCGCATCACGGTGGACGTCCTCGACCGTATTTGTAGTGACCACCTCCCTGTCCTCACCATATCAGATGGTCGTCGCCCCCATCCCAACCCTCGCATCGACCCTCCTCCAAAATATGTCCATGACTATTCCTGAACCAACTGGAATGCCTACCGGGATACCCTCTCTACCCCTATCGATAGGCACCCCCTCGCAAACCACCACCCCGATGACGTTACCTGTGCCGCCACTTTTCTCCAGCAGGCCTCGTCTGAGGTCTTGGGGCAGTGCAGGTGGATGGCGATGGTGGGGATATTTGCCTCCATCTTACCCCCACAGGCCATCCCCCTTCGTGAATCCCGCTGTCTCTACCATGCAGTCCTTCACATGTGGGACCAGGACACACTACAACACCACCGGCAACTCCAACGACACATATGAAACTTGCTCGCACCCAAGAAATGCCAGGACTGGCGACAGAGGTAATGCTACCCTGCCTATTAACTTCCACCACCTTATAGGATCTAAATGACCCCTCCTCCCCCTACTACCCTCTCCTTCATGATGACCAGCCCTTTACTGATAACCTTAGTAAGGCCAACCATTTTGCTTCCTACCTATCTGATATCTTTACCATCCCTGATGATCCCCAGTTCGATTACACCCTCTTTCCTGATGTCTGTGATCGAACTGACACCTCTGTCTCTGCCCCTCCACTCGCTCCTAGCTTCCAGTACTTGGACAACATTCTACACACTGAACTCAACACCCCAATCACCACTCAAGATATCATAGCTATACTACGCACAAAACAACAACACTCCCGGCCACGACCATGTTACCTACCGTCACCTCTGTGAAGCTCTCGCCTCCTTCCTCTTCACCCTGCCCAGACTCTATAATGTGGTCTTGTCCACTGGCTTCTACCCCGATCTGTGGAAAACCTCCTGGATCGTCATGTTCCTGAAACCTGACAAACTGCCTTCCACTGTCTCGTCCTACCACCCTATCAGCCTCACCTTGGTCTTCAGCAAGGTCTTGGAATCTATCCTCATCCGGCACCTCCACCAACACCTCACCAGCACCGCCTTCTTCCCTCTACCCAATGTGACTTTCGACCATCCTTCTCTGCCGATGACCTTCACTTCACTCACCACACTCACCACCTCTCAAACTCCTCTCTGGCTACACGTGGGGTCTGGACCCCTCCACCATCCTCCACACTTATAGTAGGTGGAAGGGGCTGAAATCCAGGTGGATGGGCATAGCATTGCAGATGAGGCATTTCCTCCAAATTCTCGAACGCCATGCGCTTCGCCTCGCCTCGCTGTTCGCATCCATCTCCCATCCCCCACGTGGATCCTATATGACTTGATTCCCTTCCTGCATCTTCTCCTTTTCCTCAAGTGGATACGGATCCTTTACACCTCCTGTAAGCTCGATCCCACACCTGCTCGTCTCTCCCATCCCAGCCTGCTGCTGCGCCTGTATTCTTGCATCCCACCTGCTCTCCATCTTCACACCCTCCATAGCCTTGCCCAAGGTGGCTTCCCCCAACTCCCCCTCCCTGATGTTCTTGTTCCCTCCATCTACCCCTCCTACCAGCTCTGAATCTCCCCCCCCCCCATTCCTCCCCTTTGCCTCCAGAGCTCCCTCTCTCCCTCCTCACCTTCCTTTTCCCCCCTCTTCTCTCCCACTTCATCCCCCTCTGCGGGCTTCCAACCCCTCCCCTCTCCCCTCCCTGGGTTTCCACCCCATCCACTCTCCCCTATCCCCACTCTCTCTTCTTTCTCCCACTGGCTCCACCCCCTCCTTTCCACCCTTATACCTCTCCCTTCCACCTGGTGGCAGGTCCCCCCCCCCATCTTCATCGGTGTGTTTGTGAGTGCTTCGCTGATGATAGTCAGTTTTTCTGTGTGTCAGTGTTTCTCCATTGTGTGCTACAGTGTTTTCATCAGTTTTCTCCTACATTCGCGTCTCCAACTCGATGTCTTTATCTGTACAACTGGTGACGCCCTTTGTGTACAGTGCCTTCCATCGAAAGCCTTCTAATATATTGTGAACAGCTGCTCATGTATTACCATGCTTTTTATGTTCCTATGTCTTCTATGTCTCTCATGTGTCTATTGGCCAAAGAGCGGCGTATGTAGGCTGCTGCTGGCCCACCTCATATGAGGCATGACATAAGGAGAAAAAACGAGGAAAAAAAAGGACATACAAAATCTCGATGGTTGGATCCACTCCTTCGAAGACGACATATTACAGAGCGTGGGCTACCATTAATGTGAAATCTCCGTTTTCGAAACGGTTGTTGCTGTTGCTGTTGCTATTGCTGTCTGTCTGTCTGCCTGCCTGCTTGCCTCCCCGCCCGCCCTAGTCGTTCGGCCGCCCGTTGCTCGCCACTGTCTGTGTGTCCGTCTGCCCACCTGCTCGCCCACCAGTCTTCCTGTTCGTCACTGTCATCGTCCAGCCGCTGCCTGGAAGGATTCGCCGGACCGCTTTCACCACCTGCCGGAGGGGCTTCCGCCCCCTCTCGCTGATGGCGCCTTCGCTTTTGCCGCCGCCGCCGCCACCGCCGCCGCCACCGCCGCTGCCTTCATCCCCCACTTGCACGCCGCCACCATGTCGCACCCCACCATCTCCATCGTTTTCACCTCCACCTCCGCTGCTCCAACCACCATCACATGGAGTTTGTCCGCCACCCCCATCCCTGTCCTTCCTTCTGTCCCTGCACACCCCACTCCTGTGCCGTTCGGCTGTCACCCCCTGACTCTCCCTCACCTTTAGCTGTCGCCCCATCGCCATGTACAGATTTCCCACCACTGCCTGCACCACCTACGACAGGCTCCCGGCTGGAATGTATTTCCACTCACCATGCCACAGTCTCTGCGACTCCCACATCAACACTCCCTCCATCACCCAACCCTCAGGGAGGACCTGGCCCCCGCTATCTCCTACTGCAACCCATCCCCCTCTCCACAGTGTCCTGTCCAAGAAACCTTCTAAACGCTCTAATGCTGACCCTTCCCCCACCCTCTCCATGAGAAATAAACCCATGATCCCAGTGACCCACCCACCCACCACCCACCCACCCACCCACCCACCCACCCACCCCCATGGATGCGAACCCAACCCCCACCCCTGCCACCCCTTTTTTCCTTTACAATTGTGACACTCAATTCCTCGATACCTGCACCCTCACCCTGGCCTTCCAAAACTACTTCCCCAATGCCCCCCATCTCCCTTCTCATTACTCGCAAGGAGTCAGTCCTCATTAAATCCTCCAATGCTTCGTTCCACAACGATCTCCTCTCCAAAATCACAACTATCCAATTTGGCCAATGAGCCACCCTCACCGTCTACCACACCCCGTCCTCTCCCCGAGAGCCTCAGCCCCCTTGAGGTCTGCTAACCTTCACCAGCATGATCACGAAGCTTAGCCCTGTGGTCACGTAGGCTGAGGTGTTGGCGAAACTTAACTCCCATCCCAACATCAAAATTCACTCAGCCCATCATATCTTTAATGATGCCAGGCCAACTTACCTTATGCCGATATTCACTGAATCCTCCTCCTCCTCCATTTACCGCCTCTTACAGAGGGAGCCCTCATATAGCATCACCATCATAAAGTGGACCCCTCCCGTTTCCCTGCCCAATCCTACCGCTGTCAACGCTGCCTCAAGTGCAATGACATGATACCGCCACCTGTAAGAGCCCCCCTACCTGTCCCCAATGCAAAGCTTCCCACTTCTTAAAGAACTGCCCAAACCTCACCTTTCCCCCTCCTGTAACACCTATGATGAACCCTATCGCCCCTATTCCTAGAAATGGAAAGCGAAACCCCTCCCTTGACCCCTGAACTCACCATTCCTGTCCATCCCATCGATGAACCCATCCACACCAACAACTCGCTCCGCCTTCTCCCTACTGCAGAGGGAATCATCCATTTTATCAGCATTGTGCTCCAAAACATCCACCGCTTCAAACGCTTCCACACCCTTTCCCATATCGCCGTCGCTGCCCATTCCATCTTCCATCTTACCACCTATGCCACCTACTCCCACAACCATGCCCACTTCGCCTTCGTCCCCCTAACCACCCTCGACAATCTCCCCTTTCATTTAGCAACATAATATCCACTCCCTGCCCACCCACAAACTACTCTTCCTTAAAACCCTCTATCAGCACCTCGTCGATGCCTTCATCCTAAATGAAACCTTCCTTCAACCCCGATTCTGTCTGCACACCCTTCATTGCACTGATAACCTGTACCCTCTGGTGTGTGGCGGGGTTGATCTTCTCCTCAACAATCCTGCTCAGCATCTCACCCCCACCCTTACTGTCACATGTCCGTCCTTGTACTCCCATCCCATGCGATTTCCTGGCCCACAGTTGGCGTTGATGTTAGCTTCGATGAGACATCGTTATTCACTAACGTCACAGTATCAGATGAAATGGAGACCATAAAGGAAAAAGTTGCTCCAGATGTCTGTGGCTTTTGAATTATGTCTTCGTTCGAGCTATTTTAAATATAGTGGTGAATTCTATGAATAGGCTGATGGGTGACCCCATAGCAAGGCCATTTCGTCAGTTGCAGCTGATATTTTTATAGAACATTTTGAACAACAGGCATTAAGTAATGGTCCTTTGAAGCCTTATGTTGTTCTTCGCTGTGTGGACATAACAAATTTATCGTCCACATAGCGGAGCCAACAAGGTGTTTCACAATTTGTTAAATGGAATTCACCCCAAAATCTAATTCACCTTGGAGGTTGAGAGTGAGGTCGGTCTCCCGTTCCTAGATGCGTTTGTCGGCTTCCTATACACTCTGTGACCTACAGTGTTATCAGATCTTCTGTAGACTAACCTCAACAGATATTTATATGCCATTTCGCACCACCACCCAACCCAGATGCAAGCAGTGCTCAACACTATGTCTTCAGGTGCCGAGAACTTGGAATCGGAGTTTTTAAACGGTACATTTAAGGCAAATGGCTATGATAGCTGTTCAATCGACAGGTCTTTGGGCGGAATATTAATCCCGCTGGTAAGAATGACGAGGAATCGCCTTCTCACTGTTAGGTTATCGTTCGTTTCTGGGGTCACTGACCACATTCCCAGAATGGTATCCAGACATTGTTTAGTCAAAACAAAATAAAAGAATTTTTTCGACGAAAAACGGATGCACCTGATTGCCTCCGCAATGCAGCCGTTTATCAAGTGGCATGTGGCCTGCAGCAAAGTGTATATAGGCGAAACGGGAAGAACTGTTACAGAACGCATTATGGAACACGAACGGCACACGCGACTAAAACAAAATGTAAACTCGGCAGTAGCGGAACATCATGAGAACTGTGGCTCTAACATCGACTAATAACGTGCATGTACTGGCTAAGGAAACTATAGGCTTCTGGCATCGTGGCTCCCAGCCATCAAGGAAGTGAATATGCGATCGCTGTGTGCGAGTAACAGACAACGCGCTGCAAGTCCGCAGAATATTATTGTCCGCCAAGATTAAACATTCCCCCCCCCCCCCCCCCTCTTGCTGTGTCTGCTTATCTAGATGACGGCCGACCAGTAGCAGTAGGAGGAATTTCAATCAATAACCCTTCTCCAGCGTAAGCGTAGAATTGTACCTTTCCATCTAATAACTATGGGACACCAATAGTATCCACAAGAGTTTAGCCAATAACGCTCTTCCATCTGCATCAGCGCGGGAATATTAGCGTACGACGATAGCCCGCCCCTCCAATGGTAGCCACAAGAATTTTCCCTTTATAAGAGAACGCGACACTGGCCTCTGACAGTGTTAAAGCAATGGTGGACATCGGAAGTTCCTGAAGAAGATCCTAGCAGAGGGGTCGAAACGTCGATTATTTTAGAGGAAATATGAGGCAGCCTAACACCCCAGAAGATTTTAACTTTAGTAAAAAATGTCCTTTGCTATATTGCTTGGAGGGATAAAAAATAAAACGTGGTCGACAGCCCGCGCGTCGCTCACTAAAACGGCCCATAACTCAGACGCCAAACACAAATGAGAAAGTAAGTGGCTAAAAAAGGGTATTCTTTCGGGAAATGGAGGACCTTCAGAGGTTGAGGGCAATGAGCGCAAAGTGAAAAACTTTTTCAGTCACTGCTAGCTGGACCTTTTTTTTTTTTTTTAAAAAATGATAGTGCACAGCAATCACTCGCCCTTTTTTTGCAGGTTTTATTTGTCACTTGTAAATCATATCGCTCAGTGCACCCATATTGCTAATGGAAGGTAACCAAATTGATAATTTCTGTGCGGCCGTCGGCGGACGTATCGGAATGGACACACATTTGACACTGTCGATAACGTAAATGAACGCATTGCCCACGACCCGCTCTCTCCTGCACCCGCTCCAAACCCCCACATAAGTAAAGGTACGGATGTTCAGGTGCAAACTACGCTGTCTGGGACTTTTGTGGTTCTTGCGTCACTATCCGTCTACTCGACAGCAAACCTGCGCAGTGCAAAGCGAGGAGACCAGCTGTGCCAGCGAGGCGCTCTACTAGCTCATTTGTCATTCGGGACACGTCGTTAAGAGGCCAGTTGTTGCATACTAAAACCTCAGATCTGTGCTAATGGGCGACAGACCTCAATGCATAAACTGGAAACGTTGCCGCCATAAATTGTATCCACTATACTTGATTTAGTGCTACTCTATGTTTGTAATTCCATGCAAGTGTTAATCAGTCATACAGTAGCAAACATATTCACATGAACTACGTTGCATATGAAGATTTTCTTTCGATGAACGTCCAGAAACAGCGCTGTATTTCCTTATAGTAATCTTAGCAACATGTCATATCAGCAGCAAAAGGTTAACTGGCCACCCCAGGATATCATGAAATTAAAAAATAAAAGGTTTATAGTAGCTTTATGCAAAATACAGATATTGTGAACTTTAAAGTGATGATGATAGCAATTTCATTAACGAATTTTCGGTGAAAGTGAAGACGAATCACAAGACCACTTGAATGGAATGAACAACCTAGTGAGTACAGAGGATGGACTGAGGTTGAACCGAAGAAAAACGAAAGCAATGAGGTGTAGCAGAAATGACTTAAGTTTAGAGCCAATCTTCAAAATTACGGTACACAGAGTAGATTTAGTGAAGAAATTTTGCTTTGTTTGTCCTGCTACCTTGGAAGCAAAATAACGCATGAGAGATATAAAAAACAGATATCAGGAGACCGCTGTTGGCCAGGAATGTCCTAGTTTGCTTGTCTAATTTCATCCTTCGTTTGGGGAAGAATTTTTGAGAATATACGTTTGGAGCACAGAACTGTACACGACTGATCCGTGGGCTCTGGGAAAATGAGAGAGGAGGTGAAAATGAAGTGGAAACGTAAGATACGAAATGAGAAACTCATCGTACTCTTCGATACAACACCCTTCTACAGCACCACAACTGGCATGTTCTTGTCAATGTTTTTTGTTCACTTCCCGTGCCGGAAAAGATGAAACGACATGTGTTCAGACACCATGGTATTAGAGGGAGTCTTACAGGGTAAAATCCGTAGGCGAGATAGATTGGAATGCATTCAAAAAATAACTAAAAACCGTGTGCGGGAATGCTACGCCGAAATTTAGGGGATGGTGTGGAATAGGAAGTGGTCGTGCTTTTAACGTTGTTGTGGTACCGAGTGAAGAAGCCTTGCATCTGCCTGATTACCTCGTTCTGTGGATTTCTGGATACCGTGCGAAATGTTTTCGGAATCTATCCTGGGTGACGTTTAGGAGATCATTCTGCTCGATATGCCATTTACACGCAGATATTTCTGTTCTGTATCTTGTTGCATCATCCGTCTTAGAGAAATGCACGCCCAAAGCTATTGTACAGCCATCCACTAGCCCCACTTTTTTTGCTTGCTACCGCAACTCAGGCCGAGAAATGACACAGCCTTATTTCTCTTCGTCTTCGACCTCCAGTGGGTATTATTTTTAGCAGAAGGTGGAATTCTGATGCGCATAAATACCGTGTGTATCTCGATTTCATAAAGGAAGGCGTGTTTACCTATTGCACTGCGTCTAATCGTTTAACGCTGCATTCAGAACGGATACAATGGCAGCCAGGTCTGTCATGCATGTTGTGTGTGTGTGTGTGTGTGTGTGTGTGTGTGTGTGTGTGTGTGTGTGTGTGTGTGTGTTGGGAGGGGGGGGGGGGTGCTAGGAAGCGGAGTCCACTTTCGCCATTCGAGCGGACCTTGAGTGTCAATATATCAGGGACTGCGCAGTAGCAACACCCTGTGCTCTGAAGATGGTGAGTGTCCTCTGCGAAAGGAAACTCGCCGGCAGTCGCTACGCGACGCAGGCAGACATATGGCTCTGCTAGACCCACAACTTAGCATGCCGTTTGTGTGCTGAGGACGTGACGTGAGGCAGGAACTTTAGTGTGTAGAAACACTTCGTACCTGTCAAAGGCTGACTTCGACTGACGCTTTTGGAGGAGAAGTGGACTTCTCGAACTCATCTTGCAGGAACTCTGACTGAAATATTAAGTTTTCCAAATAAATTCTGGGCAGAATCTGACGTGGATTCTAACTTTGCTAAGGTTTAGCGGATATTAATCGAATAAAAAAATTGTTAGGAGAATAGGAGACAGTACAATTCACACATGTGTGCATTATGGGCAGCAAAAATGATCTACAGAACAACCATAGAATATCTGTTGGGGGATCTTACAGGAAACATCCCTCCCTGCCAACCATCGCTGATTCTCGAGCACCAGTAATCCAGAATCCTAATCGTGCTTTTCTCGTAAGACATCCTGAAAGTCACAGCACCCATATGACTGTCTTGATCAACATTTCTTGACTTCCGGGAAGCATCTGACCAAGCACCACACCAATGCTTATTAACTAGAGCGCAATCATTTGAAGTAGCAAACCAAATATATGACTCAAAGATTTCTTGACAGATGTACAAGTAAACTGAGGCATGCCCCAGGCGAATGCGTTTGGACCCTTGCCCCTCATGTAGTTTGTTAACATTGTGTGTCATGTAATTAATAGTGGCCCCCAGACTTTTTGAATGTGACACATTTGTCTATATCCAGTCAGGTGTTTGTAACATTTCAAAGTGATGCAAAAATTGACGCCTTAGCTTGTATCTTCTGAAGAGATAAACTCTGCCATTCAAGAAACACCAAATCTTACAAAGACATTTAGTAGATTTTTGAATGTGTTAACTGCTACTGATATTTCAGTCATTGGAGTACTGAAATCGTAATCATTCATCCCGCGCTCCACATGAGAATAGGTCGAGAATAAACTAGAATACTTGGCACAATGGGAAGTCCCTTTGCTATGCACCTCACAGTGGTTTGCGTAGTACGTACGTAGATGTAAATAAACACGTTCGAACGAAGTACTAATTTTATTGCGACATTTTGTTCAAGGTAAGTTTATGTCATCACCACTGTTGTAGCGGGATGTATCAAAATATGGTAAATTTCGTAGTCAGTCGAAATACAGCGAGTAAAAACTATTACGCTGTGTTACAAGGCAATGGAGTACGGAAGCAATTTAAATAGTGATCTTTGTAGTCTTTTCCAGCGACGATACTATATTCCGCGCTGACCAGTTGCAGCTATAGCGGCGCATCGAAAGCTAAGTACTAATTAATTGTTTGTGTATAGTGGTTTATTTAGGAACTTTAGTAGTCTTCAACCGGTGTTCTTGGTGTTTTCTGGTGAAAGAGTTTCCAAAAATTTCTTCTGAAATTGTTTTCAGTTTCGTTACTGTGTCATTAGACGTTTGATTTTCTTTCTGTGTTAGTCTTTTGTTATATTCTCATTTGTTGTTGATTAACGCTGTCAATAACAGTAGTTACTTCCCTCGTAGAGCAAGTTTTTTTATCATATTATTGAAATAAAAAACTACTTTATCTAAGTTCCGCTACTACAATAACTGTAAAATTTTACCATGAGTGAGAAGTGTGGGCTTTGCCGTAGGTTCCTGACAAAGGAATCTCCCCATCGCACCCCCCTCAGATTTAGTTATAAGTTGGCACAGTGGATAGGCCTTGAAAAACCGAACACAGATCAATTGAGAAAACAGGAAGAAGTTGTGTGGAACTGTGAAAAAATAAGCAAAATATACAAACTGAGTAGTTCATGGGAAGATATGCAATATCAAGGACAAAGAGACCACAGGAGCGCCGTGGTCTCGTGGTAACGTGAGCAGTTGCGGAGCGAAAGGTCCTTGGTTCAAATCTTACTTCGAGTGAAAAGTTTAATTTTTTATTTTCAGTTTATGTGACAAACTCTTATGTTTTCATCACTTTTTTGGGAGTGATTATCACATCCACAAGAAAACCTAAATCGGGCAAGGTAGAAGAATCTTTTTACCCATTCGCCAAGTGTACAAGTTAGGTGGGTCGACAACATATTCCTGTCATGTGACGCACATGCCGTGACCAGTGTCGTATAGAATACATCAGATGTGTTTTCCTGTGGAGGAATCGGTTGACCTATGACCTTGCGATCAAATGTTTTCGGTTCCGATTGGAGAGGCACGTCCTTTCGTCTACTAATCGCACGGTTTTGCGATGCGGTCGCAAAACACAGACACTAAACTTATTACAGTGAACAGAAACGTCAATGAACGAACGGACAGATAATAACTATGCAAAAATAAAGAAAGTGAAATTTTCACTCGTGGGAAGACTTGAACCAAGGACTTCTCGCTCCGCAGCTGTTCACGCTAACCACGGGACCACGGCGCGCCTGTGCTCATATCACCCTTGATGTTGCCTATATTGCCCATGGACTACTCAGTATATTTTGCTTATTTTTTCATAGTTCCACACAAGTTCTTCCTGTTTTCTCGATTGATCTGTGTTCAGTTTTTCAAGGCCTATCCACTGTGCCAAGTTATAACTAAATCTGAGGGGGGTGCGATGGGGAGGTTCCCTTGTGAGTAGTGGATTGCGGTGTGAGACTTGTTCGAAGTATTTTCACTGTGTGTGTGTGTGTGTGTGTGTGTGTGTGTGTGTGTGTGTGTGTGTGTGTGTAGGGGGGGGGGGACGCAGTGGGGAAGCCAGTGGGCATTCTGGTGAGATCCTCTCCTGGAACTGCAGGTTATGTAGCAAGAGTAAGTTGATAGAGGAGCAGGAGCGTAAGATCTGTGCCCTTCAGGTGCAGTTGAAAAACGCACAGGAGGAGCTAGATAGGATCAGGAGGGAGAAGGGGGTTGGGGAATGGGAGCTGGCTGTTGGCAAGAGATCTGCTAGGAGAAGGAGATTTTCAGATAGTTTTACTATTGGTGTTTGCAATGGATATGACCAACTGTCAGAGTCTAGTGGAGAGGAATCTCTAGTAGCTGTAGATGTAGGAAGTATGCAGCAGACCTCAGCAGTTAACGGTGGCTAGGACAGTTTCAAAGTCCAAGAGAATGAAGAAAGTTCTGCTGTTAGGTAGTTCTCATGGTAGAGGTGTAGGCCAGCAGTTGCAGGAAGTGTTGGGGAGTGAGTACCAGGTCACCAGCATTGTAAAGCCTAATGCGGGATTGGCTCAGGTGACTTAACATAGGGGGGGGGGGGGGGTTATGTAGGGATTTTACCAAAGAGGATCAGGTAGTGATTGTGGGTGGGGCTGGTAATAGTATTGACAGGGATGGGGAGTATGACATATATGGTGACCTGGAAAAGATAGACACTCAGACTGGCAACACGAATGTGCATTTCGTGGAACTGTTTCAGCGTCACGATCGGTCTCATCTTAATACAGCCCACAGGCGTACTAACATGAGACTTGGGGGTGCACTGATGATAGAAGGCATGAGGCAGACTCCACCGACACCACTGAAATGTATCAGCAGGACGGGTTTCACTAGACATGGCCTGCACCTCAGCAGGTATGGAAAGGGGAGGTTGGCAAAGCTTATAGGTGACAGCATAGGCGGGGGTGGTGGGATCACTCATGGGAAAATTCCTGTAGTAGTGGGTGTTAAAGCTGTACCTTTTTTAGAGTGAAGTCAGCTGATAGGTATTCCTGCTTAAGGGAAGTCTCTCTAACAAAGAAACCACTTTCGACAAAGTTTAGGTATCCGATTAATGAGGGAATTAGTATATTTCATCAAAATATACAATGTATTAGAGATAAAGTTAGTGAACTGCTTATAGATGTTGACTCTGAAATTATTGGTATATCTGAACAATTCTTAAATAAGGAGATAATTCAGAGGCTTCCTTTACCAGGATACAGGTTGACTGGCAGCTTTTATAGGAGCTCTTTTCGATGTGGGCGAGTAGCCATGCATGTGAAAAACGGTATCCCATTCGAGTCAATTGACGTTTAAAGTACTGCACTGAAAAGGTGTTTGAATGTTGCGCAGGTGTGGTTAAATTTAGTGGAGCTAAACTTCTAACTGTTGTTATTTATAGATCCCCAGACTCCAATTTCACAACATTTTTGCTAAAGCTAGAGGAGGTTCTTGGTGACTTCAATATTAATTGTATAAGTGAATGTGCAAGGAAAAGGATGCTGGTAGATCTCCTTAATTCATATAATCTTATGCAAACCGTATTCTTTCCAACGAGAGTGCAAGGGAACAGTAGAACAACCATGGAATGCCATTCTAGTAATGAGGAATGAACAAAAAATATTGTCTGTTAGCAAAAAGGTGAATGGCCTTTCAGATCATGATGCACAAATTTTAACTCTAAAAGATGTTTGTGCTGCAACACATGTTAAGTATAGTTATCAACTTTTAGGAAAGCTGATCCAGTTGCTGTAGAGACCTTTGTAAACCTTATCAAGGAACAAGAGTGGCAAGATGTTTATTGTCTATTGTATCTGCACTATAAATATGTTCTCTTTGTCCTAGTACCCTGTTTTGAACGTTCTAACGGAAAACAACTTTCTAACAGGCAGCCTGGGTGGCTGACTAGAGGGATAAGAATATCCTGTGGAACGAAGTGGCATTTATATCAGAACGTTAGAAATAGTCAAAATCTAAATGCAGCAGCCCATTATAAACAGTATTGTAAGGTGCTTAAAAAAGCTAAAGTTCCTAGGCGTTCGGATAGATAGTAAGCTGTTGTGGAAAGCCCACGTCCAGGATCTTGTTCAGAAACAAAATGCTGCTTTATTTACCATTAGAACAGTATCTGAAATAAGTGACAGTTCAACACGAAAATTAGTGTACTTCGCATATTTTCATACGCTCATGTCATATGGTATTATGTTTTGAGGTAATTCTTCTGATCCAAAAAAGGGTATTTTTGGCTCAAAACGGGCTGTTCGAGCTATATGTGGTGTAAGTTCGAGTACCTCTTCTCGACCCCTATTCAATAGTCTGGGAATTCTGACATTGCCCTCACAGTATATATTTTCTTTAATGTCGTTTGTTGTTAGCAATATTAGCTTATTCCCAAGAGTTAGCAGCTTTCACTCAGTTACTACTAGGCAGAAATCAAATCTGCATGTGGAATGCACTTCCTTGACTCTTGTGTAGAAAGGAGTGCAGTATTCTGCAGCATCCATTTTCAATAAGCTATCTCAAGAACTCAAAAATCTTAGCAGTAGCCCAAACACGTAAGTCTAAACTGAAGAGTTTCCTCATGGCTCACTCCTATTCTGTCGAGGAGCTCCTGGAAGAGCTAAAAAATTAAGCAAATTCCAGTGTTACATTGTTGATTTTCTTTGTTTAAACTTACGAATTGTAGCCTGAATATGTTACTTATATTTCATTTTATCTGTTTCTACTATCGTGTTATAATTTCATGTATTGACTCGTTCCATGACCATGGAGACTTCATTTGGTCCAACGGAATAATACGTTTTTCATATTAGGTGCATTGTGCTGCCACCTACTACCAGGTACTCCATATCAGCGACCTCAGTAGACATTAGACATCGCGAGAGAGAGCAGAATGGGGCGCTCCGCGGAACTCACGTACTTCAAACGGTGTCAGGTGATTTGATGTCACTTGTGTCATACGTCTATACGCGAGATTTCCACACTTCTAAACATCCCTGGTTCCACTGTTTCCGATGTGATAGTAAAGTGGAAACGTGAACGCGTGCAGCACAAAAGCGTACAGGCCGACATCGTCTGTTGTCTGCCTATTACGACCCTCTTAAAGTGTCGGCGGTCTCTGTCAGTCATCTATCCAGACCATCACACAGGAATTCCAAACTACATCAGGGTCCACTGCAAGTGCTATTACCAGCGTGGTGTGTGGCTTGTGAGCAGCCGCTCGACCATGATATCAAAGTTTTCTCACATCCTGCGTAACTGTCAATGCCAAATGACGCCTCGGTTGGTGTAACGAGCGTAGACACTGGACGACTGAACAGTGGAGAAACGTTGTGTGGCGGGTAACGGTACACAATGTGGCTATCCGATGGCAGGGTGTGGGTATGGCGAATGCCCGGTGAACGTCATCTGCTAGCGTGTGTAGTGCCAACAGTAAAATTCGCTGGCGGTGGTGTTATGGTGTGGTCGTGTTTTTCATGGAGGGGGCTTGCACCCCTTGTTGTTTTACGTGGCACTATCATAGCACAGGCCTACACTGATGTTTTAAGCACCTTCTTACTTACCACTGTTGATTGCATTTGTCACCATCCCCGAATTGGTCTTCAACACGATCGAGCACCTGTTCATAATGAACGGCCTGTGGTAGAGTGGTTACACGACAATAACATCCCTGTAATGGACTGGCCTGCACAGAGTCCTGACCTGAATCCTACAGAACAGCTTTGGGATGTTTTGGAATGCCAACTTCGTGCCAGGCCTCACCGACCGACTTCGATACCTCCAGTGCAGCACTCCCTGAAGACTGGGCTGCCAGTCCCCAAGAAACCTTCCAGCACCTTGCCCGTGAGACTGGAAGCTGTCATTAAGGCTAGGGGTGAACCAAAACCATACTGAATTCCAGCATTACCGATGGAGGGCACCACGAACTTTTAAGTCATTCTCAGCCAGTTATGAGGATACTTTTGATCACATAGTGTAGCTGCAAATGCTTCTATGACTCCACATGATCTGCTATTCATGTACGCTACCCTAACGACCGGAAGGGGTTGAGAATGTTTGGAATAATAGAATGCTGTGAGAAAACTGTTCTGAAAATTTCGTTGCTAGATATGCAGCAAAAAATGGGTGTATCCCTTTGAATTTTGCATTCACGATTATTCGGTATTTAAGCAACGTAATTGCATAAGGTAACTGAACCTGAGAGTACCTGCACTATTCTCTTGTGTAAGTTCGACGTGACCTGTTTGTCCAATCTAAACTAGATAAAAGAAAGATCAAATAATTTCACAAGCAAGATTACTATAAAATTTTAGACTTCATTCGAGGAAGCCCAAATTGGAAACACTGCAACCATAGTAACAAACAGCCGAATCTCAAGCAACCACATGGCTGACTGACGGTGTTTCTTTGTAGAATGGGCATCACCCTTTTTCTTAAAATACTCAGCAAACAAGCTAACTAAAATAAATAAATGCAAGAGAACTAAGAAAAAAAGAACTCAAGAAACGTCAATTGTGCTGAATGCACTGCAGGTTTACGTCGTATAACTGGCTTGAAACGAACAGCATTGCAGATCTAAGTCCTAACCGGTGATTTTACTTTATGATTAAAAATCGTGGTCGCGTTGTAACCCTGAGTACAATAGTGCCGAATAAGAACGGATTAGTAATTGTAACCCTAATATACTTCATCCTTTTGAAATTTCTCACTGCTTGACGGATATTTGCACCGAGACTGTCCATCCTCTCTGCCATCTGGAACACGATTGATGAAAAATGGCGGAGCACCGCTAATGATAAAACTTGGCTCATCTTTGAAGCGGAGGGGAGAGCTTCCTATCAACCCCCAAAGCTTCCACCAATACAAGTGCATCTTTGAATGAACTTACTACGAATTAGTTTGGTACCAAAACCAGTGTGAAAGGTGTACCTCTGAGCCACAACTGTTTTGATTGTGACTTCGTCTCTAGATCAATCATCCACTCCATAACCGATTCAACATAATAGGAACGGGGAAAGGAAGTGCACAATCAAGTAAATAAAATCGTGTGGTTCCCTTTGAAAGTGGCTCTCGGTATCATAACAAAATAAGAGTATGATCAGTATACCATCATTAATAAGGAACACGGTGTACATTGAGATAAAGTAATTGGAGGGGGGGAAGAGGGGATGGACAACCAGTTCCGTCTAAGACAATTGTGCGCACTAATTTACTTCGTAACAGCGTCAAGAATGTAGCCTGGAAAGCGGAAGGTATCTATGTTATTTGTAGTGTGTTAACAAGCGAGATAATCGCATACCGAGGGCGCGCTACACTCATCAGCTGAGTGCATTAACGCTCGCCGCCGACAGAGCTGTACGTACGTCGCTTCCTGGACCCGGCTGACAAGATGGCGACGGCGATTGCGCGGCTGCTGCCCCGCGCCCGCTGGAATGGGCGTTTAATTCTCCCAGCTCTCTCGCCGACTTTCTCCAGACGCGGACGTGGAAGTGCTCGCACATCCAGCGACCGCTGTAGGGGCAAGTCTACAACCCGGCCCCGCCATGTATGGAGGGCTGAGCCGGCCCCTGGAATCCGCACCAGCTCTCCTCCTGCAGGATGCCGCCCGGTGCTGCCCGGTCTCTGTCCACACAGCACGGCAGGAGGCGGCTGGCAATTCCCATCTCTATACCACTCCAAGTTACGTGAGGGGCATTCAGTAAATCATGCAACAATTTTTGTCGTCCAGTTTCGGTTGAAAAATGCGGAATTCATGAAACTCGGGGAATATTCCACGATGTCCCATAGAGTTCCGACAGGTGGCGACGCCATAAATAGCCTCCAAAATGGCTTCTGTAACGTAGGTGCTTTCCAAGCAGAGAGGTGTCATTGCAATGCTGTGGTTTTCACCAAAAGGAAGTCATATTCATAGGCGCTTGCAGAACGTCTCCGGTGACCTGGCAGTGAACAAAAGCACGACGAGTCGTTGGGCGAGGCGTCTGCTATCATCGCAATAAGGTCGTGTGAACTTGTCTGATCACCCGCTCGCTGGCAGCCCGCGCACTGCTGTGACTTATGCAGTGCTGGAACGTGCGGACACACTGACTGTGATCCGTCGATCACCTCGTATAAAACACCTCGCTACAAAACGGGACGTCTTTGATGGTGTGCCGACACACACTTCCACCAGTTGGGGTACTCAAAGGTGTACGCCCGCTAGGTTCCTCATCGCCTAATACAAGTCTTTAAAGAGCAACGAAGGATCATCTGTGCGGAATTGATCGTGCGTTACGTTTCGAGGCTGATCGTTAAAATTTTTGGCTGATGGAGCCAAGATCTTGCTGCATCAATAACCTCCCGACGTCGACCGGTAGAGTGGTGCGACGCGAACATACAGGTCCTCCAATTGAGGTGGCGTAAGGCCATCGCACTGAACGGAGATTATGTTGAAACATAGTATTTTGTAGTACAGTGCGGGGAATAGCATGGTTATTGGAATCCTGAGAAAATCCAGCCTGCTTCAAGGAAGAAAAAAAAAAAAAAAAAAAAAAACAGAAAAAAAACAAAACAAAGAGAGAGAGAGAGAGAGAGAGAGAGAGAGAGAGAGAGAGAGAGAGAGAGTTGCATTACTTACTGAACACCCCTAGTCAGAACTACAGGGAAAAAGTGAAGAGTTGTCTTCGTCGTCATGGTCTGGGCACTTCGACCAGTTGCGGACTTTCACCTTCTCTTCGCCTGCCCCCTCTGCTGAGCGCTCTGGGATCACTTTTATACCTCTAGTTGCTTCAAATGGCTCTGAGCGTTATGGGACTTAATTCTAGCGGATTGATGACCTCCGATGTTTAGAACTAATTAAACCTAACTAACCTAAGGACATCACACACATCCATGCCCGAGGCAGGATTCGAACCTGCGACCTTAGCGGTCGCGCGGTCCAGACTGTAGCGCCTAGAACCGCTCGGCCACCACGGCCGGCCGTACATTTCATCCCTACCCAGTTCAGCTTTATGCCCAGCCGGGTTACGGCCATTACCAGAAGATGCAGCTCTGTGTACTAAAAATTGCACCCTCTGTGCTCACAGACCAACTACAAATTGAATCATATATTCCCAGAGTGAGCCGGCCGGTGTGGCCGTGCGGTTAAAGGCGCTTCAGTCTGGAACCGCGTGACCGCTACGGTCGCAGGTTCGAATCCTGCCTCGGGCATGGATGTGTGTGATGTCCTTAGGTTAGTTAGGTTTAATTAGTTCTAAGTTCTAGGCGACTGATGACCTCAGAAGTTAAGTCGCATAGTGCTCAGAGCCATTTGAACCATTTTTGAACCAGAGTGAGATTTTCACTCTGCAGCGGAGTATGCGCTGATATGAAACTTCCTGGCAGATTAAAACTGTTTGCCGGACCGACACTCGAACTCAGGACCTTTGCCTTTTGCGGGCAAGTGCTTTACCAACTGAGCTGCCCAAGCATGACTCACGCCCCGTCCTCGCAGCTTTACTTCTGCCAGTATCTCGTGTCCTACCTTCCAAACTTTACACAAGCTCTCCTGCGAACCTTGCAGAACTAAAGTTTGGAAGGTAGGAGACGAGGTACTGGCAGAAGTAAAGCTGTGAGGACGGGGCGTAAGTCGTGTTTGGGTAGCTCAGTTGGTAGAGCACTTGCCCGCGAAAGGCAAAGGTCCCGAGTTCGAGTGTTGGCCCGGCTCAGAGTTTTAATCTGCCAGTAAGTTTGAAATCTTATATTCTTCTTACTATTCTGTATACCTACAGTAAGTAAAATTTAAACGGTCAGGAACGATATCAAATAATGAAATTTCAATGTCCAGTAGTATTTATGTGACCTTCAATTTATATTGAAATATATTGTCATTTAAGCTGTAGATATTCACATTTTACCGTACGTCTTCATCTCTCCGAAATGCCACCCCCAGAACCCATAGAAGAAATCGCGAAGAGGGATAAGAGGAGAAATGGATTCTACTTCTGTCTCTGCTAATGAGACCACACTCTTTAAGCCCCGTACAAAGCTGCTGTTACCGTCGCCGTCTTGCAGAATTCAATTCAGGAAGAAAATACTTTATTTACTATCATTAAATTTTTAAATTTTTCTCTTTTTATCAGTTTTCCCAAAAAGAGCCAATGAAAGTTGATTATTAATAATTAAACATTCTGACCTCTGTAACGGATTTCTTTCCTTAGATGTAGATGCTTTCTATGATGAACAACAAAACATCATGATTTTTTGTAATGCGAAGACATACCAAAATTTTGTTGTACCATGACGTTATTCATTACAATCAGAGATCACTGTTGTTAATAATTTGAAGTTCTTCGCTAACGATTACATTATCTTCAGAAGCCCATTGAGACAGAACTTTCGTCAAAACCTAACTGTAGAAGTTTTCTTTTCCGTTCTCTAATGGCGTTCTCAATATACAGGGCGCAGCACAGCTCCGTCGACGAACTTCCAAATGATTTTGTATGGGCCAAAACAAGAAAAAATATCTCGTAAACATGCAGCTCTGAAAGTATGCGTTTCAGAGACCGACATGTTTTCACGTTCGGTACAGTGAAAAACATTTCTTGTACTGAAAACTTATTCATAGATCTTGAGGTATGCAGTCACCATACTTTTTCTTGTTTTGGTACATACTACCACCTCAAGGTGTGTCGGTGGAGTTTGGTTCATCTCGTATAAATGAAATAAACTCTGCGACGAACAGGAGCCTTTTACTGGCTCACGTTTATGTAATCTGAGATTACCTTGCCCGGCTTACTGTTTTCATGGAGGTTTTCGGGTCTTCTATAAGATACATGGAGCTTTCCATTCTGTTCATTATGTCCCGTAGCTTGTTCCTGAGCAGTCTTTTAAAGGCTATGACATACGAAAATGTTTAATTTTGAGTTACTGTAATTTTATCTGGTGTGTTAAGGACGTTATCAATATCTTAGTTCTAGCACGGAAGTTAAAAAGTGCTCTCGAAAGGCTACACATAGTTAAAGTCGTCTCAATACCATTGAAATATGGTCACCAGGAATTCACAAATACTGAGATCTAGTGTTCACTCCATTCTACCACGGTCTCATTCAGTGCTGGGTGTGCGAACCCTCACTTAATAAGGAACACTTCTCATTTTACATGCCTGTTTCTGATGCGGTTGAAGTGGTTTTAGATTTTTCTTGGCAGTTAATTGACCCCACAGCACCGCGTACAGGCATTAAACTCTCCATGTCTTGTCCAGCAACCAGTTTCGAATTAGACCTCAAGCACTCCTCTAAATGGCGAGGAGCTTGTTGATGCAGACTGTTGAGATCCCCTAAGTTAAGGTCTGTACGACATAGCTCATTACCTGCCCGAAGTATTTCTTCACCGTCAGACTGCGACTTAATCTACTTCTACATTTAATCTACACACACAATCCGCAAGCCACCGTACGGTGCGTGGCGGAGGGTACCCTGTACAACTACTAATCGTCTCCTTTCTTGTTCCACTCGCAGATAGAGGGAATCGAGCTCACAAAGAGGCCTATAGGAAGAGCGAAGGAAGAACGACTATCTTCATGGTCTTTACGCGAAATACAGGGTGTTTCAAAAATGACCGGTATATTTGAAACGGCAATAAAAACTAAACGAGCAGCGATAGAAATACACCGTTTGTTGCAATATGCTTGGGACAACAGTACATTTTCAGGCGGACAAACTTTCGAAATTACAGTAGTTACAATTTTCAACAACAGATGGCGCTGCAAGTGATCTGAAAGATATAGAAGACAACGCAGTCTGTGGGTCCGCCATTCTGTACGTCGTCTTTCTGCTGTAAGCGTGTGCTGTTCACAACGTGCAAGTGTGCTGTAGACAACATGGTTTATTCCTTAGAACAGAGGATTTTTCTGGTGTTGGAATTCCACCGCCTAGAACACAGTGTTGTTGCAACAAGACGAAGTTTTCAACGGAGGTTTAATGTAACCAAAGGACCGAAAAGCGATACAATAAAGGATCTGTTTGAAAAATTTCAACGGACTGTGAACGTGACGGATGAACGTGCTGGAAAGGTAGGGCGACCGCGTACGGCAACCACAGAGGGCAACGCGCAGCTAGTGCAGCAGGTGATCCAACAGCGGCCTCGGGTTTCCGTTCGCCGTGTTGCAGCTGCGGTCCAAATGACGCCAACGTCCACATATCGTCTCATGCGCCAGAGTTTACACCTCTATCCATACAAAATTCAAACGCGGCAACCCCTCAGCGCCGCTACCATTGCTGCACGAGAGACATTCGCTAACGATATAGCGCACAGGATTGATGACGGCGATATGCATGTGGGCAGCATTTGGTTTACTGACGAAGCTTATTTTTACCTGGACGGCTTCGTCAATAAACAGAACTGGCGCATATGGGGAACCGAAAAGCCCCATGTTGCAGTCCCATCGTCCCTGCATCCTCAAAAAGTACTGGTCTGGGCCGCCATTTCTTCCAAAGGAATCATTGGCCCATTTTTCAGATCCGAAACGATTACTGCATCACGCTATCTGGACATTCTTCGTGAATTTGTGGCGGTACAAACTGCCTTAGACGACACTGCGAACACCTCGTGGTTTATGCAAGATGGTGCCCGGCCACATCGCACGGCCGACGTCTTTAATTTCCTGAATGAATATTTCGATGATCGTGTGATTGCTTTGGGCTATCCGAAACATACAGGAGGCGGCGTGGATTGGCCTCCCTATTCGCCAGACATGAACCCCTGTGACTTCTTTCTGTGGGGACACTTGAAAGACCAGGTGTACCGCCAGAATCCAGAAACAATTGAACAGCTGAAGCAGTACATCTCATCTGCATGTGAAGCTATTCCGCCAGACACGTTGTCAAAGGTTTCGGGTAATTTCATTCAGAGACTACGCCATATTATTGCTACGCATGGTGGATATGTGGAAAATAGCGTACTATATAGTTTCCCAGACCGCAGTGCCATCTGTTGTTGAAAATTGTAACTACTGTAATTTCGAAAGTTTGTCTGCCTGAAAATGTACTGTTGTCCCAAGCATATTGCAACAAACGGTGTATTTCTATCGCTGCTCGTTTAGTTTTTATTGCCGTTTCAAATATACCGGTCATTTTTGAAACACCCTGTATATGCTGGCAGCAGTAGGATCGTTCTGCAGTGGGATTCGATGCCGGCTGTCTAAATTTTCTCGAAAGTGTTTCTTGAAGGGAGGGTCACCTTCCCTACAGAGATTTCTATTTGAGTTCCAGAAGAATCTCCGTAACACTTTCGTGTTGTTCGAGTATGCTGGTAACAAACCTAGCAGCCTGCTTCTGAATTGCTTCGTGTCTTTCTTTAATACGACCTGACGCGGATCCCAAACACTCAGGCAATACACAAGAATAGGTCGCACTAGCGTCGTATATGCGGCCTCCTTTACCTATGAAACAGACTTTCCTAAAATTGTTGCAATAAACCGAAGTCTACCATTTGTCTTCCTACCACAGACTCGATCCAATTCATATTTCTTTGCAACTTAGGCTCAGATGTTTAAACGATGTGACCGTGGGAAGCAGGATATTACTAATGCTGTATTCGAACATAACGGGCTTGTTTTTTCTACTCATCCGCATTAACTTACAGTTTTCCACATTTAGAGCCAGCTGTTTTTCATCGCAGCAACTACAAATTTTTCTAAGACATCTTGTATCATCCTAATGCCACTGATCTTCGACACCTTTCCCTACAAAACAGCGTCATCAGCAAACAATCTCAGACTGCTGCCCACCCTATCCGCGAGATCATTTATGTACAAGGTTAATCAAAAAGAAGGAACAGATTTTAAACATTTATATCTTCCGAATTACAAAAGGTAGCATTATAAGACAGACAACAGTTTAAAATTTGAACCGTCCCGGTAGACGTTCCAATCACGGCCGCAATGGCTCTGTTGCTTTCTTCACGGAGTAAACTGTGACAGGACTAACCTATCTAGACATGCTTCATCTTGCATAAAGGTGAAGTCCTCTACATCATCTTCAACTTGAGGAATTAACCAGTTTTGGCGCCCCGCCTCATTTTTCTAAGCACTTTCGACGTTACCTGAACGGCACCATTCCAGAGGGAGGGAGGGGCAGATAAACTTCACCGCTGGTGGCCTCCCAAGTCTCCAGACCTCACACTGGGTTACTTAAAAGATCGCGTTTTCATCCCCCCCCCCCCCCCCCCCATGTCTGACGCGCTTTAAAGTCTGCGACATCGTATTGTTAAAGTTGTGAATTCGGTAACGACGGATCAGTTTTTTCGTGTATGGCAGAAGATGAGCCATCGTTTTGATATTTGTCGTTTAACACATGGTGCTCAACAGTAAATGGACAAAAGTTTGTAATTTTCTCTTACCAGGAGCGTTGGAACTGTGTTTCTATCTTTTGTAGTTTGGAAACAATACATGTTTGCTATTATTATTTGTATACAGGGTTTTTCGAGAAGATTTCTGTTGGTTTGTGGGATTAAAGGGACCAGACTGCGATGGTCATCGGTCCCTTTTTCCAAGAAAAATTAAAGCCGCCCAAAGAGAATAAAAAAAAAACAAACAGCAGGAAAGACGTCAGACGACACAGGACGAGAAAGGCTCCGACAGAGATCAGACAAAACAAAGTAAAACACACAGAGTGTGACGGTGGTTGGCTTTTCCTCTTTTTTTCTCTATGGTCGGCCAACCACCAAGAACACATTAAAAACTCTTTTTTTATTTAGCGTTGATTCTGGTTTTTAGCCTCTGATTTTAAACTAACACTCAGAGTAAACTATAAAAACCCCCTGCCCGAATAAAACGCAAAACTAAGTCCACCATGGCAGAGTCATCTAGTAAAAGGGCAGGGAGCGTGTCAGGCAGTGCGAACGTCTGCCTGAGCACAGCTAAAAGCGGGCACTCCAATAAAATGTGCACCACAGATAAAACGGAGCCGCAGCGACACAGAGGTGGGTCCTCACGGCGCAATAAGTGGCCGTGTCAGCCGAGTGTGCCCAATGCGCAGCCGGCAGAGGACAACAGACTCCTGGCGGGAGACCCGAATGGACGACCGCCACACAGTCGTAGACGCCTTGATACAACGGAGTTTGTTCGGTACGGGCAGGTTGCGCCATTCAGCGTCCCATAAATCGAAAATTTTGCGGCGTGATAGTGTCCGCAAATCAGGCGCCGGGAGGCCAATCTCCAGAGGTGGTTGACTGGTGGCCTCTTTCGCCAGGCGGTCAACATTCTCATTCCCGGGGATCCCAACATGGCCTGGGGTCCAAACAAAGACCACAGAGCGGCCGCAACGGTCAAGAGTAGACAGGGACTCCTGGATAGCCATCACTAGACGGGAACGAGGGAAACACTGGTAGAGAGCTCGTAAACTGCTCAGGGAGTCGCTACAGATAAAGGACTCACCTGAGCAGGAGTGGATATACTCTAGTGCTCGAAAGATGGCGACCAGCTCAGCAGTGTAAACGCTGCAGCCAGCCGCCAAGGAACGTTGTTCGGACTGGTCCCCTAGAGTGAGCGCATAACCGACACGACCAGCAACCATCGAACCGTCAGTGTAAACAATTCCAGAGCCCTGATACGTGGCCAGGATGGAAGAAAAGCGGCGGCGGAAGGCCTCTGGAGGGACTGAGTCCTTCGGGCCCTGTGCCAAGTCGAGCCGAAGGTAAGGGCGAGGAACACACCATGGGGGTGTACGCAAAGTGGCCCGGAAAGGAGGTGGAACAGGGAAAAATCCAAGCCCGGAGAGAAGCTCCTCAACGCGCACGGCGATCGGACAACCCGACCGGGGCCGACGCTCTGGCAGATGGACGACCGAATGCGGGAACAGCACACGGTAATTTGGATGCCCGGGCCAACTAAAAACATGGGCAGCATAAGCAGCCAGTAATTGTTGGCGTCGGAACCGCAGTGGAGGGACACCTGCCTCCACTAGTAGGCTGTCCACAGGGCTGGTGCGGAAAGCACCAGTAGCAAGGCGTATCCCGCTGTGGAGAATTGGGTCCAGCACCCGCAACGCAGACGGGGATGCTGAGCCATATGCCAGGCACCCATAATCCAGACGGGACTGGATTAACGCCTGGTAGAGCCATAACAGGGTAGAGCGGTCGGCGCCCCAGCGGGTGTGGCTCAAACATCGCAGTGCATTGAGATGCCGCCAACACGCCTGTTTGAGCTGCCGGATATGAGGCAGCCAAGTCAACCGGGCATCGAAAAACACCCCCAAAAACCTGTGTGATTCCACCACCGAAAGAAGTTCGCCGTTAAGAGAAAGCTGCGGCTCCGGGTGGACAGTACGTCGCCGGCAGAAATGCATAACGCAGGTCTTGGCTGCCGAAAACTGGAACCCATGCGCTACAGCCCAAGACTGCGCCTTACGGATAGCGCCCTGTTGCTGACGTTCAACAGCTGCAACGCCAGTAGAGCTGTAGTAAAGGCAGAAGTCGTCAGCATACAGGGAAGCGGAGACAGAATTTCCCACGGCCGCAACAAGCCCGTTAATGGCTATTAAAAACAGACACAAAACAGAACCCTGTGGCACACCGTTCTCCTGGACGTGGGAGGAACTATACGAGGCCGCGACTTGCACGCGGAAGGTACGACACGACAGAAAATTGCGGATAAAAATCGGCAGAGGACCCCGAAGACCCCATCCATGAAGCGTAGAAAGGATGTGATGACGCCATGTCGTATCGTACGCCTTCCGCATGTCGAAAAATACAGCGACCAGGTGCTGACGGCGGGCAAAGGCAGTACGGATGGCCGACTCCAGGCTCACCAGATTGTCGGTGGCGGAGCGGCCTTTACGGAACCCACCCTGAGACGGAGCCAGAAGGCCCCGAGACTCCAGTACCCAATTCAAGCGCCGGCTCACCATCCGTTCAAGCAACTTGCAAAGAACGTTGGTGAGGCTAATGGGACGGTAGCTGTCCACCTCCAGAGGGTTCTTTCCTGGTTTCAAAACAGGGATGACAATGCCTTCCCGCCATTGCGACGGAAACTCCCCCTCGACCCAAAGACGGTTGTAAAGATCGAGAAGGCGCCGCTGGCAGTCCACTGAAAGGTGTTTCAGCATGTGACAGTGGATGCCATCTGGCCCAGGAGCGGTATCAGGGCAAGCAGCTAGGGCACTGCGAAATTCCCACTCACTAAATGGAGCATTGTAAGATTCTGGGTGGTTGGTGCGAAACGAAAGGCTCCGACGTTCCATCCGCTCTTTAATGGAGCGGAAGGCCTGGGGGTAATTCGCAGAAGGGGCACTCATAGCAAAATGCTCTGCTAAGCGATTTGCAATGACGTCGGAGTCAGTACAAACTGCTCCATTCAGTGAGAGCGCAGGGACGCTGACAGGTGGCCGATAGCCGTAGACGCGTCGAATCTTGGCCCAGACCTGCGATGGAGTGACGTGGAGGCCAATGGTGGACACATACCGCTCCCAGCACTCCTTCTTGCCTTGGCGGATAAGGAGGCGGGCCCGCGCACGCAGCCGTTTGAAGGCGATAAGGTTGTCTATGGAGGGATGTCGCTTGTGACGCTGGAGCGCCCGCCGGCGATCTTTAATCGCTTCAGCGATCTCAGGCGACCACCAAGGCACAGCCTTCCGCCGAGGGGACCCAGAGGAATGGGGAATGGTAGATTCGGCGGCAGTAACGATGCCGGTGGTGACCGATTGAACCACCGCATCAATGTCATCAGTAGAGAGAGGCTCAAAAGCGGCAGTGGAGGAGAACAAGTCCCAGTCAGCCTTATTCATAGCCCATCTGCTAGGGCTCCCAGAAGAGTGACGCTGTGGTAGTGACAGAAAGATCGGAAAGTGGTCACTACCACACAGGTCGTCATGCACACTCCATTGGACAGACGGTAAGAGGCTATGGCTACAGATTTAAAGGTCAATGGCGGAGTAGGTGCCATGCGCCACACTGAAGTGTGTGAAGGCACCATCATTTAACAGCGAGAGATCGAGCTGCGACAATAAATGCTCAACGACCCACCCCACAGAGGGTTATGGGCGTTGAAGTCGCCCAATAGCAAGAAAGGTGGCGGCAATTGGACGACCAGGGCAGCCAGGACATGCTGCGAGACATCACCATCCGGTGGAATGTAAAGACTGCAGACGGTAACAGCCTGTGGCGTCCACACGCGTACAGCGACAGCCTCTAAAGGCGTCTGGAGAGGGACAGACTCGCTGTGCAGAGTGTGAAGGACATATATGCAGACGCCACCAGACACCCTTTCATAAGCTGCTCGGTTCTTATAATAACCCCGATAGCCACGGAGGGCGGGGGTTCGCATTGCTGGAAACCAAGTTTCCCGGAGAGCAATGCAGAAGAAAGGGTGAAGGCTGATAAGTTGGCGGAGCTCAGCTAGATGGTGGAAGAAACCGCTGCAGTTCCACTGGAGGATGGTATTGGCCATGGATGGGAAAAGCGTGAAGGGACTGGGGAGGCAGATTACGCCTCCGGGGCCCCTGCTGCTACTGAATCACCACCTGTGCTACAGCCATCCATTGCGTCCGAGGGACTGGCGAGATCCAGGTCCTTAGCGGATGCCAGAATCTCCACCTCATCTTCGGACGCAGAGGGAGAAGGTTGCGGTGGGACAGGTGCCACCACAATTTCAGGATTCTTGGGAGCCTTTTTCTTCGACTGCTTTGCGCGCTGTGCCTTTGGTGGTTCTGGCTGGGAGGGCCTCACTGGGTCAGTCCCAGGGACTGAAGACGACCGCGACGCCCTACGACCAGCGACCGGTGGTTTTTTGGCAAACTTGCGGGTGTCCGCTTTGGCACTGGGCAAAGCCTGGGATGGGAGGGCCCCAAGGGACCCCTTCCGGTCGAGAGGAGCCGAAGAAGGCCTACGCTTCTCCGGCTGTGAAGGGGGAACAGATGTCCCCGGTGGTTGGGGTGGTGTTGCTCCCGAAGTAGATGGAGCAGGAGCAACAGGGAGTGAAGTGCCCCCCACAACCAAGGGGGCCGGTGAATTCTGACAGAGCTGAGTCCGAACTGTTGGGGACGACACTGAAGAGGTTCGAACAGGTGTTTCAGCAGCAGCATAGGTGGACGGCATGGGCACAGGATGTAGCCGCTCAAACTTCCGCCTTGCCTCGGTGTAGGTCAGGCGGTCCAGGGTCTTATATTCCATTATCTTCCTTTCCTTCTGGAAGATCCGACCGTCCGGCGAGCAGGGGGAATGGTGTTCTCCGCAGTTAACACAGATAGGAGGCGGGGCACATGGAGTATCAGGATGCGAAGGACGTCCACAATCCCGACACGTGATGCTGGAAGTGCAGCGAGATGACATGTGCCCGAACTTCCAGCATTTAAAACACCGCATCGGAGGAGGGATATATGGCTTCACATCGCAACGGTAAACCATCACCTTAACCTTTTCGGGTAATACATCACCCTCAAAGGCCAAGATGAAGGCACCGGTGGCTACCTGATTATCCCTCGGACCCCGATGGACGCGCCGGACGAAGTGAACACCTCGTCGTTCAAGGTTGGCACGTAATTCATCGTCGGACTGCAGAAGAAGATCCCTGTGGAATATAATACCCTGGACCATGTTGAGACTCTTATGCGGCGTGATGCTAACTGAAATATCCCCCAACTTGTCACAATTGAGCAACCTCCGTGACTGGGCAGAGGATGCCGTTTGGATGAGCACAGAACCAGAGCGCATCCTGGACAAGCCCTCCACCTCCCCGAACTTGTCCTCTAAATGCTCCACAAAAAACTGGGGCTTGGTTGACAAACAATTCCCCATCAACTCGCGTACACACAAGGAACTGGGGTGAATAGTCTCCACTGCCTTCTTTTGCCATACGTCCCTCCCATGGAGTGGCCAGGGAGGGAAATGATCGTGGTTCGTATTTCCTGCCGTTGAGGTTAGACCTCGATCGCTTAGAGACTGCTGGTGGAGGCCCACCAGCGAGAGATGATGTACCACGCTTCATTGCGGGTCATCCGCCCTGATGCCACCTACTCCGACCAAGGGCCCTCCCCACGGGCGCCACCCAGCCGCAGCAATAGCCACCTGGCAGGACGGCCATTGCCGGGAGTCCTGATGCCCCAAGGAGATGGGCATCTACTCCTTGGCATACGTGGGGAGTTAACGGCGCAAGCATCAGTAGAGCGATCCCTGTGTTGTCAGGGGGCTACAACCAAGAGGGTACATGGCGGCCCCACCACAACGGGCTGGCTACCATACTGGATCTTAGGTGCAAAACTGTCCAAGGTCGTCGTCGCAGGTAAAAGAAACACTGCAGATTGCAGCGTGGGAATCGCACCCAGGGACGTATCCTCGCCCAAGAGATGGAAAACGAGCGGGACACCAGTGCAACGACGAAAAAGCCGGCTAAAGGTCTAAACGCACGACGGACACAGTGCACCATGTAAGACGCCCTTCCCCAATTGGCTCGCTCTTCGGAATAATTTAGAAAGATGGAGGTCAAACCCGAGAGGGGACCATCACATAAGGCCGAAACATTTGAGACTCCTTTTAGTCGCCTCTTATGACAGGCAGGAATACCGCGGGCCTATTCTAACCCCCGAACCCGCAGGGGGGAAGATTTCCGTCTTTTCACACTTCCCTCTGGAACTCCTTATGATACCTTTCGTCGAGGACAGCATACTGGGTTGTCTTAAGAAGTATTCGAGCCATTCACATGTCGGGAAAGATATTCCGTATCCTCATACCTTCATAAACAACCTGCGGTTCAATATCGTGTCAAACGCTTTTCTGAAATCTGGAAATATGGAAACTTCTCATATGATACACTGCGAACTGTGGATGAAAGGCAGTAGGCAAAGAGAAAGCCGAGTTTTACACCAGCAATACTTTTCGTATTAATTCGTGGACGTAAGCTTTTCGGGGTCTAGGAAATTTATTATATTAGAACTCCGAATACGTTTTAGAATTCGGTAGCAAACTAATGGTTAAGATATAGGTGTGTAATTCTGCGGACCTGACCTTTTAATCCTTCTTACGTACAGGAGTCACCTCAGATTCTTTCCAGTGGCTTGGGACTTAGCTTGCAAACCGAGCGAGGTGGCGCAGTGGTTAGCACACTGGACTCGCATTCGGGAGGACGACGGTTCAATCCCGTCTCCGGCCATCCTGATTTAGGTTCTCCGTGATTTCCCTAAATCGTTTCAGGCAAATGCCGGGATGGTTCCTTTGAAAGGGCACGGCCGATTTCCTTCCCAATCCTTCCCTAACCCGAGCTTGCGCTCCGTCTCTAATGACCTCGTTGTCGACGGGACGTTAAACACTAACCACCACCACCACTTAGCTTGCATTTATCGCGAATCTCTTGCCCAGTGCAAAGTAAGCGGCCAGCACCGTTGAGTATGATTTGTAAAACCGAACTGGGATTCCATCCGGAGCTGGCAACTTACTTGCTTTCAACTCTTTCAGTTGTTTCTCAACCCCAGGGATGCCTATTGACACTGACCATCGCACAGAGTCCCGTATCGACGACACACGACGGCATCTTTGTCTAATTCTCGTGCGTGAACGGTTTCTTAAACGTGGAATTTAAAACTTTGGTGTGGCAGTTGAACGTAGCAAAGCTAAAGCCGGACTGGTCAACAATTGAGTGAATGGGAGCTTTAGAACCACTTATCGATTTTACATAGGACCAGAATATTTTCGGATTCTCAGCCATATCTTTTGCTAAGGTATGACGGCAGTAGTAATTGTATGCTTGACACGTAGAGGAGACTCGTGCTCCTCCGAAAAGATCTAACCATTGCCTGTCGTCATTTGCCTTGTCACATTCTCGATTCAAAAGAGAGGGTGCACACACTTGTACAGAGCACTGACCCACAATTCCTCTGAATTTTGTTTAGGACCTGTTGGACACAATCATATCGGGGCTAAATGACTGCAGTTCATTGTCTGTGTGATATGCTACGAACTGCTCATTTGCTCTGTCTAGGAGAAATCCACTTCCACTCTACAGACGAATTAAATTTAGTGGTTCATGGTGTGGGTTCCTGTAGTCATGTCCTAGTTCATGAACCACGGGCAACGTATGAGTGGCCAAGTAAGTGGTCCCGACAGTCGGGATACCAGCTACTTTGGAATAAGGCTGGGCATCTCGGACATATTCTGAGTCGTGGTCACCTTTGTGCTCATACGGCAAAGACTACCAAATCCACCGGTTAGTCCCTCAACCGTTAGGGGTAAAACTCAATGGGACTCGGGGCAAGCAAGGCTAGCAACCTGTTTCCCTGGTACTTTAAATATGATGCTGGCAACAATCAGAGCAAAATGCCTCGGACCTTTGGAGGTGACGGAGTCCCACCTCTGACAAACCAGGGACGACTTGGCAAACAAATGGTAATGAGATGGGGAGCCATTAATATCAATGGGGACTACTCTGGGAAGAAGGTAGAGCTGGCAGAGGCTGCAAATAAGGTGGGGGTGGACGTTTTAGCTGTTAGTGACATTCGGATAAGGGGTGAGAAAGAAGATGAAGTGGTAGAATACAAGGTCTACCTGTCAGGAGTCAAAGCAGGAATAGCACAATGGGGTGTAGGGCTTTGCATCAGGAAAGAAATGGAACCCAGCGTAGTTGCAGTAAGGTATGTAAACGAACGACTGATGTGGATAGATCTGACAGTGTCTAGCAAGAAAATTAGGATTGTGTCAGTATATTCGCATTGTGAAGTGACAGATCAAGATAAGATGGATAGTTTTTATGAGGCACTCAGTGATGTAGTATGTAGTTATTAGAGTGAATGACAAGGACAGTGTTTTGCTCATGGGTGACTTTAATGCCAGGATTGGAAATCGAACAGAAGGGTATGAAAAGGTTATGGGTAAATTTGGAGAGGATATGGAGGCCAACAGGAACGGGAAACAACTCTTGGATTTCTGTGCCAGTATGGGCTTAGTAATCACAAACTCCTTTTTTAAACATAAGAACATTCTTTGGTATACTTGGGAAGACAGGGGAACCAGATCTGTCATTGACTATATAATAACGGATCAGGAAGGCTGTGAGGGGCACACGTGTATTCAGGGAATTCTTTGATGACACTGATCACTACGTAATCTGCAGTGAAATTGGTATTGAGGCCGAAAGTGCAGGTCAGGTCCATATGTAGGAGGATAAGAGTGGAGAAACTTCAGGATAAGGAAATCAGGCACAAGTACATAACAGCGATCTCAGAAAGGTACCAGTTAGTTGAATGTAGTCAATTACAGTCATTGGAAAAGGAATGGACAAGGTACAGGGACACAGTACTAGAAGTGGCTAAAGAATGTCTTGGAACAGTAATGTGTAAAAGTATGATGAAGCAAACAGCTTGGTGGAATGACACAGTCAAGGCAGCCTGTAAAAGGAAAAAGAAGGCGTATCAAAAATGGCTACATACTAGAACTCAGGTAGACAGAGAAAGTTATGTTGAAGAAAGATAATTGCAGCATCCAAGAAGAAATCTTGGGAAGACTTTGGAAACAGGTTGGAAACTATACTCCAGAATGGTTTTCCAGCAGCTTGACCCATAATTAGCAGTCTTCGAAAGGGAGGTAAGAAGGAAATGAGAAGTATTTTGGACAGGTCAGGAAAACTGCTGGTGAATCCTGTGGATGCCTTGGGCAGATGGAGGGAATATTTTGAAGAGCTGCTCAATGTAGGTGAAATACGATCAGCAATGTTTCAGATTTCGAGGTAGAATGGGATAGGAATGATGATGGAAATAGGATCACATTTGAGGAAATGGAGAAAATGGTCAATATATTGCAGTGCAATCAAGCGGCTGGGGTGGATGAAATTAAGTCAGAACTCATCAAATACAGTGGAATGTCAGGTCTTAAATGGCTACACAGTATAATTGAAATGGCCTGGGAGACGGGACAGGTTCCATCAGACTGGACAAAAGCAGTAATCACACCAATCTTCAAACATGGAAACAGAAAAGATTGTAACAACTACAAAGGTATCTCTTTAAACAGCGTTGTTGGTAAAATCTTCTCAGGTATTGTTGAAAGGAAAGTGCGAGTATTAAAGTGCACGTCATATATCTTAGCTGCCGAGTTTAAGTTCGTTCTGCGCATCTGACGTCACAAAACACAGTCAGCCAATGAACAGAGAACGACGTTGCCAGATCTCGACTGCAGTGCAGAGCACGGACGAGTGTGTTCAGTTTTAGAAACGTTCAGTCATAAATAAAGTAATTGAACAAAAGCAATGTCTTGATAGCAGACTTTCTTTTATAGAAAGTTTGGAAAAAGCATTCTTTATACCAATTGCTTCATATTCTATTAATTAATTAAACCAAACAACCAATAAGCCTCCTAATTTAGGCGACAGCAAGGAAAGGTGTTTGTATAATTCTCACTAATCGCTTTTCGCAATAAAGAACAGCGGTAATTGTTTATTTCATATTGTACTTCGACGAAGCGTGAGTAATTCATAGTCATACCAACAGTGTTTATAAGTAGTTGTGTGAGGTGTTAGAGTCCTTATGGAGTTACACTGTTCGATGAGCTGAGGTGGCAGAACGGTTGTTGGGCTGCCAAGTGAAAGATTATGAGTTCAAACCTTGTGGGGTGCTTAATATTTCCTTTATTTAAAAACAATATTGGAGTGCCTTACTTCACGAATTTTATTAGTTTGAATGAAATTTCTAGTGCTTTGCCTCTTCATTAACTTTTTCGCTGCTGCAGCCACGTGCTCCCCGCATTCCGCGCTGTGCGCGATTTTGTCATCACTGCACTTCTCGCCTGTGCAGACACATGGTGTTCCCACTGCTTTGTCACACTTATCATTCGATTTCACAAAAACTATTTGGCCAAAAAATTTGATTTTTACACGTCTTCTTGACTGATACCTTCCCCCCATAAATGACTTAATTTTGTTTTGATGTGCAGCATTAAATGTAGTAAACCATTGCACGAAATTTTGAAGAGTTTGCAGAGGTAAAAGTCCATAGCGTATACTTTTCGTATGGTCGATTTTAGTTGCCACAATGTTGAGAATGAAATGTGGACAAGATACCTAAATTTCATATAGTATTTACTGTATAACAATATCCCATTTAATTTAAGTACGACATAGGTGTCGTATGTAATATTGAGAAATATTCCGTCTTTCGCGACTGTAATAAAAGTTTTATTTACACAGGGCGCGTTTGGCTTTATTTTAAAGCACTTCCATCGTTGAAAGGTATGGCACATACACAATGGTATTCATGTTCTATTTCTTGTTTTTGTTCCACAGTCGCAGTTTTACCAATGGTATTGAAATATATCCCTCTTCTGCAACTGTAATAAGCGACTTATTTAGACCAGACGCGTTCCTCTCTTTTGAAGCATCATAAGAGGACTGTATTTTGTGTCCTCCATTGCCAAGTCACCTTTCGTAGTTTTGTGCTGTGGTAGCACAATATTCAACGTTTGTGTTGGCTCATCAGTGTTTTAGCAAATAAATGCTGTTTGTGTGTGCCAAATTATATTTGACATAGCTCTGAGCACTTCACTGACAGACGGTACATTGAAGTCCTAATGTTTTTTTAAGTCCACAGTTTTGTTTAATGTATTTTGTCTACTTCCTTTTGATTGATTGAAGTGCTTTAAAATAAAGCCAAACGTGCCCAGTGTAAGTAAAACTTTTGTTACAGTCGCGAAAGGTGGAATATTTCTCAATATTACATACGACACTTATGTGGTACTTAAATGAAATATATAGGTATCTTGTCCACATTTCATTCTCAACATTGTGGCAGCTAAAATCGACCATCTGGAAAGTATACTCTATGGACTTTACCTCTGCAAACTCTTCAAAATTTCGTGCAATGGTTTACCATATTTAATGCTGCATAATAACTGCGTTAAACATCGAAACAAAATTAAGTCATTTATGGGGGGAAGGTATCAGTCAAGAAGATAGGTAAAAATCTAATTTTTGAGCCAAATAGTTTTTGTGGAATCGAATGATAAAGAGTGTCAAAGCAGTCGGAAAACAATGTGTCTGCACAGGCGAGCAGTGCAGTGACAAAATCGCCCACAGCGCGGAATGCAGGGAGCACGTCTTTGTAGCAGCGAAAGGGTTAATGCAGCCGTGGTGGCTTTACTTCATGAACTGCGCGCTCCCCCCCTAAACGTAAGCTTGCGAACTATGCTATACTATGGCGCTGCTTCTCTTGGCGCGTGCGTCGTGTGCAACTGGCAACGCAGCAATCTCCCGCGTCTAGGCGGGCATGCGCGAGCCGCCAAGATAAAAGAATTCAACTATAGTCGAGGACCAATTGGATGAAAATCAGTGTGGGTTTAGGCCTCTTAACCGGCCGCGGTGATCTCGCGGTTCTAGGCGCGCAGTCCGGAGCCGTGCGACTGCTACGGTCGCAGGTTCGAATCCTGCCTCGGGCATGGATGTGTGTGATGTCCTTAGGTTAGTTAGGTTTAAGTAGCTCTACGTTCTAGGGGACTGATAACCACAGCAGTTGAGTCCCATAGTGCTCAGAGCCATTGGAACCATTTTTAGGCCTCTTAGAGGTTGTCAGGACCAGATCTTTAGCTTACGGCAAATAATGGAGAAATGTTATGAGTGGAACAGGGAATTGTATCTATGCTTTATAGATCTAGAAAAGGCATATGACCGGGTTTCTAGGAGGAAGTTATTGTCTGTTCTATGAGATTATGGAATAGAAGGCAAACTTTTGCAAGCAGGATAGTCAGGCAGCAGTTAGAGTTGACAGTAAATTGAGTTCATGGTTCAGAGTAGTTTCAGGGGTAAGACAAGGCTGCAACCTGTCTCCACTGTTGTTCATATTATTTATGGATCATATGTTGAAAACAATAGACTGGCTGGGTGAGATTAAGATATGTGAACACTAAATAAGCAGTCTTGCATATGCGGATGACTTAGTTGTGATGGCACATTCGATTGAAAGTTTGCAGAGTAATATTTCAGAGCTAGATCAGAAATGTAAGCACTATGGTATGAAGATTAGCATCTCCAAAACGAAAGTAATGTCAGTGGGAAAGAAATATAAACGGATTGAGTGCCAAATAGGAGGAACAAAGTTAGAACAGGTGGACGGTTTCAAGTACTTAGGATGCATATTCTCACAGGATGGCAACATAGTGAAAGAACTGGAAGCGAGGTGTAGCAAAGCTAAAGCAGTGAGCGCTCAGCTGCGATCTACTATCTTCTGCAAGAAGGCAGTCAGTACCAAGACTAAGTTATCTGTGCACCGTTCAATCTTTCGACCAACTTTGTTGTATGGGAGCAAAAGCTGGGTGGATTCGGGTTACCTTATCAACAAGGTTGAGGTTACGGATATGAAAGTAGCTAGGATGATTGCAGGTACTAGTAGATGGGAACAATGGCAGGAGGGTGTCCACAATGAGGAGATCAAAGAAAAACTGGGAATGATGTAGCAGTCAGGGCGAACAGGCTTAGATGGTGGGGTCATGTTACACGCATTGGAGAAGCAAGGTTACCCAAGAGACTCATGGTTTCAGCAGTAGAGGGTAAGAGAAGTCGGGGGCAGACCAAGGAGAAGGTACCTGGATTCGGTTAAGAATGATTTTGAAGTAATAGGTTTAACATCAGATGAGGCACCAATGTTAGCACTGAATAGGGGATCATGGAGGAATTTTATAAGGGGGCTATGATTATGCCTTTCAGCGTTCAGTCTGGAGCAGTCTTAAATGATGATGATGATGGTGGAGTATTCTGCCCAAGACAAATTTTGCTTCCGAAAGTACCGATGAATCAGAGAATGATTAACAGCATTAACATTGGTTACAGGGAAACGGATAGAAATCAGTCTTGCTCACTCATTAAAACATTTTTTGCCAAGAGTTTATCGTAGAAAGTCAAAATTTGGCGACGAACGCTGAAAGGGGGGATGACCATCAGCAAAGAAGGGCACATAATCTTAATCTGCTAGGTCACGTTCCAGAAGAACAGTGGGGCCCATGGAATACCACTATATGGCTGTCCAAATCGTCACTGATCCCGCGCCACGCTACACTCTTGCCAGCAAGGAGTCTGCGCCGTAGGCTTTGGACGTCGAAGGGCAGACGTGAACTCTGCCAGGAGTTTGACTCAGTCATTTGGTCGGATGAGTCAACACTTTCTTCCATTACTTCACACTTCAGGTTTTATGGCTTCGGTACCACTGTTTCTCCTGTTACGGGTATTTGCTCACCGTTGTGTGGTTTTGGAATTCCAGCTTATGGAGTTCCCGCCTTTTTTTTTATCCTGAGAGTTTCGCGACTGGGACATTCAGTTCTGCAGTGACTTTTCCAGCTTTTCCACAGTCCTCTTCAGTGACCGTTTGTCTCGATCACTCAAGACACGCTTACGTCTTTATTTTGGCTTAGCCTATATTTTTCTGGTTTCCCTGTACGCAGAATAAAACTTCGATACGGTGTCTCTTGAAACACTTAACACTTCGGCCACCTTGGGTACGGAAGCACCCATCATACGAGCACCAACGATTTGGCCACGTTCGAATTCGCTCACCTGCGACATACCTGCATAGCACTCACAACTACACCGAGCAGTTTTCTAACCGTGGCTGACATTTGCAAGGTGTTGCGGGCATTGCACAGAAGTGGTTCGTTGTCGGATCGGCTACTATCTTGTTGAAGCCTCCATGTCTTGCTGTGTTTCCACGATTCCGATCAACCTGTGTACCTCGAATGATAGAATACGTTGACTGTCGCCCGTACATAATGAAGAAGGCAAGAAGACGTTCTGCTACTGATGCTGCTGCAAACCAAACTACTGCCTAAACGTATGCCAAAGCACAGCGTTGAACGCGAGTACTTACTGGGTTTCAGAAGACGACTGCGCAAAAACTACAAGAAGTACAAAGCAGACAACTCTGTGTATACAGCCTCTCTCTAGGTTCGTAGCTCACATCACAGATATTGAATATGGGCACCGTTTGTAAACGGGGCGAACGTTTAATACGGGAAGGAGACCAACTGTAATTCACAGATGTCGCCTGGGAAGGAGCATCAACAGCAGCCCACTTCGGATATACAGTATTTCAATTGGGTTGCTACCCGAGGCGCGAGCTAATTTGGTGCGACAATATGCAGTGGATGATTTGCCAACATGTTCTGACATGCCTGTCCTCCAATGCAACAACGCCATGGCATGTATTATAAATCGAAACTTGGCATTGATGCTCTATCCATCACGTGTGTCATTCTTCTGTCTAACTTCAGGGTGTCAGAAAACAACTGTGTGAAAGCCACACATGATACGATGGCTGGTATTAGTTATTGCGATATTTGCATTTAAGTAAGACACTGTACGAAATTCGAAAACAGTTTGCAATGAAAAATAGAGGTATGTTTGATTTTGTTTTGAATTTTACTTTGAATTTCATATGCAGTAATGCATTATGTATTATGCACCAAACAATCTCAACAAAATTGATCTTATATATACCCACACATAAAAAAAAAGTTTTGCATCACCTCGGTTCCGAGAGTTCCGGAACCTCTACAGAAAATTTAACACCGTCCTTGAATGTTGTTCTCTATTCCAGAGACAATGGATACTCGACCTGGCAAATTAACAGCGCCTTCTCAACTAGAGCCAGGAACCGGGAAGCGGATAAAGAGGACAACGCGCCAGCCAAGTCCCTAGCTTTTCTCTTCGTTGGAAATATCTCCTTCAAAATAGCGTGGATTCTTAATAATTTTCATGTGATTGTGGTTTTTTGCCCACCTGCTAAGATTTCGGGTTTGCTGCGATCGGTGAAAGATGATTTGTTACTACGGAAGGCGGGGATTTACAAAATACTGCGTCAATGTGGTATGGCCTATATAGGACGGACAACGCGTACAGTGGAAGAGCGTTTTATGGAACATCAACGTTGCACTCACCTACTGCAACCCAGTAAGTCTGCAGTTGCAGAACATTGTATTTGCAACAGACATTCAAGGGACTACGACAAAACTTTGATAATGGAGTCCAAAAAAGTTGTTTCTGTGGTCAAAATCGAAGAATCCGTTGAAATACTCATCGCGCGAAATACTCATCGCGCGAAATCTGATGAACCGTGACAGTAGTTAGCAATTGAATAACGCGTGGAATCCCGTCATCTCCGAAATCTGCTCGAGACGAAGACGCCAGAAGACTTTGATAGCTGCGGCCAGCGACAATACCGACAGCAGCCGAGTCTTGCAGTTCCAACAGCGAGGGCGCTGTAGCTGGGCGGTGTGGTCCTGCCTCCACGACTGCAACAATGCGTGGCAGTACCATCAGCGCACAATATAAGACAGAGCGGAGAACGTCTTCGTCAGTCCTCGTTCGGCTCACCTGACGATAGCTGGCAGTTAACAGTTGAGAAATATCGTCCAATGAAGTTTACGATGACCGGCTGCAAGCCCAAAATCTTTTTGAACAACATATACATCGTTTCCGCCCTTTTTATTGCTCATGAAAACTGAAGTATTGGCAGAAGAGCCAACACTGTGTTGCTAGAGGAGGCCGAAATGCACGCGTTTAATTACACGCAGACTGGCGTGAGGTCTGGAACAGTTAAGGGAATTAATAGTAGCAATTAAAGTACGTAGTTGATGTAATACTTAACTTTAATCCATAATCGGTGTACACCGCTCTTGACGATACAAAAGTATAATTTCAATATTAACTGGTAATGGCGCCTTGCTAGGTCGTAGCAATTGACGTAGCTGAAGGCTATGCTATCGTCTCGGCAAATGAGAGCGTGATTGTCAGTGAACCATTCCTATGAACGTCGGCTGTACAACTGGGGCGAGTGCTAGTAAGTCTCTCCAGACCTTCCGTGTGGCGGCGCTCGGTCTGCGATCACCGACAGTGGCGACACGCGGGTCCGACGTATACTAATGGACCGCGGCCGATTTAAAGGCTACCACCTACCAAGTGTGGTGTCTGGCGGTGACACCACAAAAACCATACATGCGTGTTGTACCACCATACAGCGAGACCTTCAGAGGTGGTGGCCCAGATTGCTGTACATATTGGTACCTCTAATACCCAGCAGCACGTCCTCTTGCATTGATGCATGCCTGTATTCGTCGTGGCATACTATCCATTAGTTCATCAATGCACTGTTGGTTCAGATTGTAAGGTGGCAGAGTAAATGGACAGATTAGCACCTTACATGAAACCTTTACAAATCGCAATGAGAAGGTGAAGATGACACATAACGTAAATCGACAGTTATCACTTTCTGCATTACATATTGATAGGCTAATGTTCTCATGACAGTCAGTTGACGGTAATTAACACACCATTCCTATACAATCCATGTGAGTGGAAGGTAGAACAGGGAACGCGAGTTGAGTCGCTTTTAGTTTTGAAAAGCCAGCTCCACAATAGCTTAGCGAAACCGTGTTGCGGGAGTTACGCCGACAACCACTTAAATGGGGTGGCAGGAAAGAAGACAGCGACCCCGGGCCAGGTGATTCCAGCTGGAGGGGCCGCCTGTAGCGAGGGCATCGGTACGAGAGCCCAGAAGCAGCTTTAGAAAACTGCGTTTCGAAATTCCAGTGGGATACGAACAAAAACAAGTGACCCATTTTCTTCCAGCGAGTGTGATACACGGAAAGGTCAATGTAATTTACGCATCTAGAATGGGCACAAAACGTCCGATTGGCGGACTCACTTGGAAGGAGAAAACTACTGAACTTTCGACGTAGTTTGATAGAAGGGACGTTGAGATTGGTGAAGAGTGTTTCTACAAAATGAGAAGAATGCTCCTATTAGTCGAAAAAAGCTGTGACGTGAAAAAGGAACCAAAGTGGAGGGAGGGAGGCAGTTCTGCCATGAATAGGACAAGAGAGACATTTTGTGGAGTGGACTCTTCTCTGAACTGACATCAAGTGCAGAACGGAGTGCTTAACACACTGTACGATGCAGAGAGGAAATTGGTGTGGACACTGCGTTCACAGCGGCTGCACTCCACCTGAAATTAGCTGTAGCAACGTTTAGCTCCAACTGTGGAGAAACGAAACAGCCAAATTAGTGAATTTTTCTTGCGAGAACTGAGAGGTCACTATAATATGCACGCTGCTCTAACCATGCAAGTGTATATCGCCACAGAATAAGACTAGAGTGGAGTACATGTTTTCTCGCATAACGAGAAACATAGGGAAAATTTATGCTGGAAGGTTCAGTGAACGCAAGCTGGGGAACCAACAAAGTTTACACCTCTGCACGTGGTATTTACCTTAAGCTGCGATGTGCTGCTGTCTGCAACGCCGCTCTCTCCCACTGAAATTCCTACGAAACTAATCTGGCCTTCGCTGAACACACGAGTGGCTTTGGTTAGTCAAGTGACAAATTTGAGCGCAAGATTACTCATCCATCGTAGACTTGTCATCCTAAATAGTAACGAACTTCGTCAGTACTACGAAAATCGTCCGATTCAAACATCACAACATATGTGTAGGAGCAATTTTGTAAGGAAATGTCCAATTAGACTTTCATATTATTGAACTTAGGATTAATGTTCTTTCAGAGAATTAATATTTAACATTGTTGTGTATAAAATTATTTCACTTTTTGATGTTGGCAAGATGCATTATCCATTGCGTTGTTTTTATGTTGGCGAGTTGAAAAATGTGTGAAAACCTGTAATGTGGTGAGAAATATCGTGACATTAAACTTGTCATTTCACCTCACACAGTTGTTTTTTCTTGTTCTTGAATTGAAAACAAAACCCCCGCAACCATACAGGATTGTCCCACTCCTCAACGGCGATTTGGCGTAGATCCCTCAGAGTGGTTGGTGGGTCACGTCGCCCATAAACACCCCTTTTCAGTCTGCCAGGCGTTTTCGATAGGGTTCATGTCTGGAGAACATGCTTACCACTCTAATCGAGCGACGCCGTTAACCTGGAGGAAGATGTGCACGATGGAGGCGCGAATTGTCGTCCATGAAGACGAATGCCTCGTCAATATGCTGCCTGTATGGTTGCACTATCGGTCGGAGGATGCCATTCACGTACCGTACAACCGTCATGGTGCCTTCCATGACCACCAGTGGTGTACGTCGGCCCACATAATGCCACCCCAAAACAGCAGGGAACCTCCACCTTGCTGCCCTCGCTGGACAGTGTGTCTAAGGCGTTTAGCCGGACCGGGTTGCCTCCAATCACGTCTCCGACGATTGTTTGGTTGAAGGCATACGCGACACTCATCGGTGAGGAGAACGTGATGCCAATCCTGAGCGGTCCGTTTGGAATGTTATTGGGTCCATCTGTACCGCGCTGCATGGTACCGTGGTTGCGGAGGTGGACCTCGCCATGGACGTCGGGAGAGAAGTCGCGCATCATGCAGCCTATTGCGCAGAATTTGAGTCGTATTTCGTGCAGCCACAGGACGTCGAGTTACATTATTCAACATGGTGGCGTTGCTGTCACGGTTCCTCCGAGCCATAATCCGTAGGTAGCGGTCATCCACTGCAGTAGTAGCCCTGTTCGGACATTGAGGAGATAGAGAGAGGAACTGTCGATGTCATGCCTCGCTTTGGCGTTCACTCCGAGACGCCTGGACACTTCCATTGTTGAGGGCCCTTCCTGGCACAAAGTAACAATGCGGATGCTATCCACCGCGATACTGATCGTCTAGACATGGACCGAGCGAGGTGGCGCAGTGGTTAGCACACTGGACTCGCATTCGGGAGTACGACGGTTCAATCCCGTCTCCAGCCATCCTGATTTAGGTTCTCCGTGATTTCCCTAAATCGTTTCAGGCAAATGCCGGGATGGTTCCTTTGAAAGGGCACGGCCGATTTCCTTCCAAATCCTTCCCTATCACGAGCTCGCGCTCCGTCTCTAATGACCTCGTTGTCGACGGGACGTTAAACAGTAACCACCACCATCGTCTAGACATGGTTGAACTACAGACAACAGAGCCATGTACCTCCTTCCCAATCGGCTGATGGGCCCCCTCTGTTTGATAGGCGCTTCTCATGCATGGTTGTTTGTCTGTGATACAATATTCACAAAGATGCACAGTCCCTTTGACTGTTCAGAGATGTCACTAAATCCGCCCAGTCAGCGTCTATCTTCAAGCGTTCTGGGAACCGGGGGTGATCAAAAACTTATTTTGATGTGTGTAGCTTACTCATTTGCGATCGCGGTAAAGACATAATAAAATATCAACAACATTCCTCACATCTCAAACGGTTTGAGATATCGAAACAAGACTTTGGCAAGTGATAGAATGCAAAGAGGAGAGTACTTTGCCATATGCTTACTGTAGTGGACTGACAAGGCAGCCAGTCCACAGAGACGGGTAGCCGAAAGGGCACACGTACACACACGCCGACTGGCGCGAAGTCTGGAACAGGATTCGTAATGAATGTGATAAGTGTTCTAGTAGCTACGTTCTTTTCTTTAACTTTTATATCGTCCTTTGGTATACAGAATTCTTGATGATACAAGTGAGACTATCTTGAGATACATGCAATGGTACAAATGGCGCCTTGCTAGGTCGTAGCCATTAACTTAGCTGAAGGCTATTCTAACTGTCTCTCGGCAAATGAGAGAAAGGCTTCGTCAGTGTAGTCGCTAGCAACGTCGTCGTACAACTGGGGCGAGTGCTAGTCCGTCTCTCGAGACCTGCCTTGTGGTGGCGCTCGGTCTGCGATCCTGACAGTGGCGACACGCGGGTCCGACATGTACTAATGGACCGCGGCCGATTTAAGCTACCACCTAGCAAGTGTGGTGTCTGGCGGTGACACCACACTTACTACGCTAAACTTCGTTATCTAATGTGTTATACCTCTAATAACGTCGTTTTTAAGGTCATCGATAGCTAGTCAAATGAGAAATGCTATGGGTTTTGGAACAACGTAAGTGAAGATATTACAAATTTATTTTTGTACCGAGGACGTGCTCTTTTCTTCAGTTCCTCACCTAGTAAATTACTTTCTTAGAATTCTCTCGCAACTGCGGCTATACAACATGTTGACGAGGTGACATTATGTGAACTCCGCTGTGTTTTGACAAAAGAAGCAAATTCTGACATGGCAACAAGAGAAATGTAAGTTTTAGGCAAAATTCGTTACTCATGAGGCTTCTCTGAAATTTACGAATGGCTAACAAGTCAGGCGAAAATGAATCGATGCATTTGTTGCATTTTCAGGGGAATTCTTCGTAGATACTAACTGAAGGAGATGTGTCAGATCATCTCGCATGGCCACCATGCGAATGTAGGCGTGGAGATACTGTACTTAACATGTACAACAAATAAGTGCTTAGGCTTCCCTCCAGCACTGGGCATTTGCCCTACAATGCGCTGACTGTCTGCTCGCAACCCCCACCGCTACCATTCTCCCCAAGCTTACCCTGTCCATTGCTGATTCACACGCTATGTTATTCTATGCCCACTCTACTTATGAATATCTGTATATTTAAACACATTCATTTCCCTAAGATTTCACCAAATTGTTGCAAGTTGGGCAAGATAAAATTATAGCTTTATTGTGACTTACTGATGGTCTTTAACTATTTTGGGTGATGAGTCTTCTGATAGGGCGAAAAAGATTGCTACTCAGGTCTGATGCAGCCTGATATGATTTCCTATCCAGTCTCAAACTATCACATCTAACCTGCTCATTATTTTTTGTATGTATTTCGATTTTGTCCTCTGAGTTTCTCTCCACTATCATGGAAGTTATGCTCCGATTCCCTACCAGGTGTCCTGTCACACTGTTTCTTTTATTTGTAAGTGTTTTCCATGTATTGCTTTTTTCCCTCACTTTACAGAAAATTAACTCATCGTATGGCGGCCAAGTAACCAGTTTGAGTTGACTGTCATCCTCCTCTAACAACGGTAGCTCGATCCTAGCTTTTTGACACAGGCAGTTAACCCTCTGGAAGATGACATCATCATTGGGTGTAATATCAAGCATGAAGGGTTGCAGGTGGTTCGCAATAATGTTCGCGTAGTCCACAGCCGTAAAGGTGCCTTCGATTACTGCTACAGGTCACGGGGAAATCGATGTTAGAGACGAGTTGTACGTGCAGCCATATGAAGTATGACAGCGTATCTGGACATGACACACTACCTGGTGTATCAAAAACGCGATTCATCCGACTAGGCGACATGTTCACACTGATCCACTGTCCAATATCGGTGCTCATCGACGTGGGGGTCGTCTGCTGGGGAGGCACGTAGTCAACAACGCCTGCTGATCGGGGTGTTCTGCGACACTTGTGCCTACACCATTATAGTACTCTGCCGTCAATATGCCACAGACTGACGTCTGTCCTGCTTTACAGGGCGAACAGGCCTACAACCTCCATGAATTCTGACTTCACCTACTCCTGGTTTCAACGTCCTTCAACTTTTTCCATAGGTGCTCATGAGAGTAATGAGTGACAGCCTGTAATATATTGATTATTCCTTGCTACTGTAGTGTTATCTTGAAGCTGTGAGAAAGGAGTACAGGCGCTCCAAGGCGAGGAAGCAGAGACGATGCTGAGGGCAGACGAAACTAGGAGAGAGATTGTTACATGAAGTAAACCGTAAGGGGAGAGTCTTGCGAAAAAGCAGACGCCCGCAGACGCTGTGCCAAGGGCGCTAGCTACTCCAAGGAATTAACATGTAGCTTCATATGTCGTCTATACGCTGGGGTAGGTTGCCACCGTAGTACTTTGTAACCAACAGGCACGTATTAGCGTATAATGGAAGCTTGACACCAGCTCTAAGAACAGCAACGTTAGTAGGCTCACAAAGGCTAGAAAGAGAGCAAAAACCCCAAGAAACTGTTGACGTAGCAGTCCCTATTCTGGGAAACGCGAGGGGCGGGGCTAAATGACGTATAACAATAATGTTGCAAGCCGTATTTGGCGGAGCAGTTACGTTTAGCTTTCAGCTGAACAATGTTGATACCAAATACGGACTTACTTAGTGCAGCTGCATTAACATCCCCACCTTAGGAGCAGTGGAGAGGATCTAACTAAACCGTGACTGGCAGGCAGCCGCGCGGGATTAGCCGAGCGGTCTTAGGCACTGCAGTCATGGACTGTGCGGCTCGTCCCGGAGGAGGTTCGAGTCCTCCCTTGGGCGTGTGCGTGTGCGTGTCCTTAGGATAATTTATGTTAAGTAGTGTGTAAGCTTAGCAAGTAAGTTCCATAAGATTTGACACACATTTGAAAATTTTTTGATACTCCATTCGTCACTGCTCCGTGTAGGTACACTGGAGTGAAAGCCATAGAAACGAAAGCAACTTTCGCATGATGTGACACTGTGAATTAACATAGCTCGATGAAACTTCTGCAGTATATGGAACAAAATGACACTGTACACTGTACACTGTACAGTAGGTAACAAAGAAATACATGATCAGACAGACAGACAGACAGACAGACAGACAGACAGTAGTGATACTTTTATGCAAAGACCATAATTACACTGAACTCACGGTGATTAGTGAGGTCCCTCCGACATTACAAACGACAGTACCTTGTTCTTAGTAGGGTAGGTGATCACTGCAGATGGCAGTGCATGGTGGGTAGCGAGCTACCATGCTGGCCATAAGGCTGATAAGCAATTATCAAGGTAGAGTGTACCACTCCTTCACCAGTGGGGTTAACACTGCTGGATGACTTTTGGTGCACTCTGAGGTTCTGCATTACGTCCCTCCAATCCATCCCACACTGTTCAGTGGGATTTATCTTGGAAGAATGGGCAGCCCAGTCCATTCGTCGATCATCATCTCGTTCCAAGACAACCTCCACGTACGCTATTTGATTTGGGCGCACACTGTCGTCCATAAAAATGATATCAGGGTCAAATGCACCCTGGAAACACGCACATAGGGGAACGAATACAGTGTCAAGGTAATGATGTCTTGAGCGTACTGTGATCAGAGTGTTGGAGGTCACTACGCCTAGTCAACATTATGCCTCCTCACACTAGAACACCTGGACCACCAAAACGTTTGAATCTGCTCTCAGCGCAGGAGAACACTCAGCCCTACTCCTCGTTGGTTATTCTCTTGACACCATAGCTATGGGTTCTGCGGATGTGCTGGCGTCAAAGCAACACAACGTATGGGTCGTTAGGCAAGCAGTAGCCATGGCTTGGCCGTTTGTGACATTGCGTTCCTTGCAGCCCTGTTAAAAGTGACTGCAATTACACCCGCTGTTTGTGGTGGGTCCCTTCTTGCCCGTTGCACGATGTCACGGTCATCTGCTGCTGTAGCTGGCTGTGGTGACCACCTCCTCTCTTTCGGACTGCAGTGCCTGTGGTTCGGAACACTCCCCATGCACTTCAAACAGTGCTATCAGCAATACCAAACTCCTCGTCACACTTAGTCCTTTTACCGGTTTCCTGACGATTATTTCCCACGTGAAGCCATCCGTATTTTGTCTCTGGGTAATACGGTAACGACGAACAGCATCACAGTGCACGGTAACTCTTCACTAATTGACGACCACGATTTTTTTCCCCGTCCCTTTATAGTCCCAAATGCGCTGGCCCTGCAGCACAAGGAAGTTAGTCATCCTGACCTCACGCCATGTGACGTCCAGCTTTCTGTGCACGATTGGGAGACCTCTTGAAACATGTGTCCCCACTTTCTTTCATTTCCATAGAGTTGTTAGTATGTTATATTACACGTCCTGAAGTCTTGCACAGCAGTGATTTTCCTTAGTGCGTCACGTATACCCCAACAGCAGGTGGTAATCATTCTCGGAGAGGGCAGCGTCCATAATGTTTCGGCTAGTCAGCGTATCATGATGAAGACAAGAATGGCTCTTTCAGGCAGTACAAAATATGGGTTGCCGACCACTGGGCGAAGCATATCTTCGCTGGAGTTGCGGCCCGTTCCCTCGCCCCAGACCTCTGTCAAGCCCTCAGCGACCAGACGGGGTCCCAGTTGGGCTGGAGCGTCCTCCACTTCAGTCGGGCCGCCTCGGCCGCTCCCTCTCTGCGCTGCTATTTGAATACAATGCGTTGCTGCTGCGGCGACTGCTCACCGTTTCGCGCAGCCCACTCGCTCAGTAAGAGAAACCGCCCGGCGGCCCCTATGTTTGGGTTGTGTGTCCTCGCCACAGTGCTGGTGCATCCATAAGACGGTATGAATAATGCGGAGCTGAAGCTAATGCTGACAGCGACGGCGTCTCGTTTCATCCACTCCTTTGTGCCGCCTATCGTTAACCGGCAGGCGCAGTACATAGAGTCGAGGCAATCACTGGCGCCCCACCGTTGCTTATATGCCTTTATTGTCACACCTGCACCTCAATTACTTGTTGGAGAAATTACAGTCTCTGCCTCCTACAGTGAAACGAAGAGCGGAGAAGCTAAGCAACAGCTAAAAATGATAGAGAGCCAGAAATACTGTGCTTATTTCATTATTCAAAACTGAAGCACTGCATGTTCTATTTTTTTATGCTGGTTTATTTCGGTCCACAACGAGTTCCTCTCCAGCGCGAACATTTTTATCAAATAGTATCATGTGCACCTTAGTAATTTGCTGGAGAAATTCCAGTCCATATCCACACCGGTACTCGGCAACCCACCGTACGGTGCTTGGCGGAGGGTACACTGTACCACTACTACATATTTCCTTTCCTATTCCAATCGCAAATTCAGCGAGGCAAAAACGGCTGTCAAGATGCGAGAAATTAGGTTTCATACAGAGGCATATAATCTTCGTGGTCCTTATGCGCAACGTACGCTGGGGGCAGTTAAATCGTTCCACAGTCTGCTTCAAAAGTCGGTTCTTTAAATTTTCTCAATAGTTTTTCTCTCGAAAAGGTCGTCGCCTTCCCTCCAGCGATTCCGATTTGAGTTCCCGAAGCATCTCCATAACACTTACGTGTTGTTCGAGCCTATCGGTAACAAATCTAGCAGCCTGCCTCTGAATTGCCCCGATGTCTTCAATACGACCTGGTACGGAACCCAAACCCTCAAGCAGTATTCAAGAATAGGTGGCACCAACGTACTACAAGCGGTCTCCTTTACAGGTGAAGCATTCTTTCCTAAAATTCTCCGACTACAACGTAGTCTACTATTCGCCTTCCTTACCACAGTTCTTGCATGTTCGTTCCACCTCATATCGGGTTGCAGCGTCATGCCCAGATATTTAAACGTCTTGCCTGTGTCAATCAGGACACTGCTAATATAGTATCACAACACTACACGTCTGATTTTCCTACTCATCCCCATTAAATTGCATTTTTCTACATTTAACGCTAGCAGCCATTCACCACGTCAACTGGAAATTGTCTAAATCGTCTTCCTACAGTCAAAAACTTCGACAACTTATCGTACACCATGGCATCATCAGTAAACAACTGCAGATTGCTGCCCACCCTGTCAAATCATTTATGTATATAGGGAATAACAGGGGTCCAATCACACTTCCCTGGGGCAGTCCTGACAATACCCTTGTCTCTGATAATATATTTTCCTCGACGACGATTTTTCGAGTTCTGTTACTTAAGAAGTCTTCGGGCCACTCATATCAGTGAACCTAGTCCATGTACTCTTAGATCTCTTCAGTTTTTCTTTCATTTACGGCAGTGGTTCGCAATCTTTCTTAAACCATTAGGTCTGGGTGCAATCGGACATTAGCTGGTACCTCTACTTTCCCCACTACCCCTCCCCCGCATTATCACCAATTTTAGCAAGTAACTAAACTGTAGAATGAAAGACTTTTCTTTTAAAAACGATGAAAGATGAATGATATTTAGTTTGTATATATGTGGGGTGAGGGTTGTCAGAATGAATGACGAAGGAATTCATGGTGCATCGCAAGTGCTACCCACAACTCCTCCTCAGATAAGAAAGCTAACTATCGACAATGAGAGCAGACACTTGTTACAAAACGTACTTTCCCTGCATTAGTCTTCTCCATTGCGACACTTGCTTGACCTGCATACTGCAACCCCCACTTAAAATCAACCGAGTTAAACTTTGCAGCAATATAGTGATTCACGAATTGCAAGTATAGCGCACAGTCTTTCTGTACTGGCGGAAATTGGAAGATTTCAGGCTGTTAATACTTTGTGTCTGACTACATCCGCGAATAGTAATAATAATAATAATAATAATAATAATAATAATGTGCACAAGCACAAATAGAACACGAAGTGACACACATGTTAGATATAGAAGAAAAATTTCAGTTGACATATATAGAATACAAAGACACAAATACAGACATTAGACCATTCTTGCATAGACCACCAAATAGCCCACAAGTCGAAACAACAATAAAAACTATCAACACAATCATACACAACAAAATAAATGAATACACAACTATGGAAGAGTTACAACTACTGGTTTATGTAGGAGCACTCACTACACTAAATATACACACTAGGCAGATATCAGAACCAACCAACACACAGAAGAAACCCACAAAACCAGCATGGCAACACAGGCTACAGATCAGAATAGAAAAACTGAGAAAAGACATCGGACAGTTAACACAATTTATAAGAAATGAAATATCAGACAAAAAACGAAAAAGGTTAGGTAAAATCTCACAACAAGAAGCAATAGAGCAATTAGATGAAAAGAAGCAAAAATTACAAGCTTTGGCGAAACGACTTAGAAGATACAAAAAAAGTGAAAATAGAAGGAAACAAAACCAAACATTCAACACAAACCAAAAGAAATTTTACCAAACAATAGATAACACACACATAAAAATAGACAATCCACCAAACATAAGAGACATGGAACACTTCTTGAGCAGCATATGGTCAAACCCGGTACAACATAATAGGCATGCACGGTGGATACAAGCAGAAACAGATACATACAAGATGATACCACAAATGCCTGAAGTGATAATTTTGCAACATGAAGTCACCCGAGCAATTAATTCTACGCACAATTGGAAAGCCCCTGGAAATGATAAAATAGCAAATTTCTGGCTAAAGAAGTTCACCTCAACACATTCACATCTAACTAAATTATTTAACAGTTACATTGCAGACCCATACATATTCCCTGATACACTTACACATGGAATAACTTATCTGAAACCTAAAGATCAAGCAGACACAGCAAACCCAGCTAAATATCGCCCCATAACATGCCTACCAACAATCTACAAAATATTAACTTCAGTCATTACACAGAAATTAATGACACATACAACACAGAACAAAATTATAAATTAAGAACAAAAAGGCTGCTGCAAAGGAGCACGAGGATGTAAAGAGCAACTGATAATAGATGCAGAGGTGACATATCAAGCTAAAACTAAACAAAGGTCTCTACACTACGCATACATTGATTACCAAAAAGCTTTTGATAGTGTACCCCACTCATGGTTACTACAAATATTGGAAATATACAAAGTAGATCCTAAATTGATACAGTTCCTAAACATAGTAATGAAAAACTGGAAAACCACACTTAATATCCAAACAAATTCAGATAATATCACATCACAGCCAATACAGATTAAGCGTGGAATATACCAAGGAGACTCATTAAGTCCTTTCTGGTTCTGCCTTGCTCTGAACCCACTATCCAACATGCTAAATAATACAAATTATGGATACAATATTACTGGAACATACCCACACAAAATCACACATTTGCTATACATGGATGATCTAAAACTACTGGCAGCAACAAATCAACAACTCAACCAATTACTAAAGATAACAGAAGTATTCAGCAATGATATAAGTATGGCTTTTGGAACAGACAAATGTAAGAAAAATAGCATAGTCAAGGGAAAACACACTAAACAAGAAGATTACATATTGGATAACCACAGCGACTGCATAGAAGCGATGGAAAAAACGGATGCCTATAAATATCTAGGATACAGACAAAAAATAGGAATAGATAATACAAATATTAAAGAAGAACTAAAAGAAAAATATAGACAAAGACTAACAAAAGTACTGAAAACAGAATTGACAGCAAGAAACAAGACAAAAGCTATAAATACTTATGCCATACCAATATTGACCTACTCATTTGGAGTAGTGAAATGGAGTAACACAGACCTAGAAGCACTCAATACACTTACACGCTCACAATGCCACAAATATAGAATACATCACATACATTCAGCAAGAGAAAGATTCACATTAAGCAGAAAGGAAGGAGGAAGGGGATTTATCGATATAAAAAACCTACATTATGGACAGGTAGACAATTTAAGAAAATTCTTTATAGAACGAGCAGAAACTAGCAAAATACACAAAGCAATCACTCATATAAATACATCGGCTACACCACTACAATTTCATAACCACCTCTACAACCCTTTAGACCACATAACATCAACAGATACGAAGAAAGTAAATTGGAAAAAGAAAACACTTCATGGCAAGCACCCGTATCATCTAACACAGCCACACATCGATCAAGACGCATCCAACACATGGCTAAGAAAAGGCAATATATACAGTGAGACAGAAGGATTCATGATTGCAATACAGGATCAAACAATAAACACCAGGTATTACAGCAAGCATATTATTAAAGATCCCAATACCACAACAGATAAATGCAGACTTTGTAAACAACAAATAGAAACAGTAGATCACATCACAAGCGGATGTACAATACTAGCAAATACAGAATACCCCAGAAGACATGACAATGTCGCAAAAATAATACATCAACAGCTTGCCTTACAACATAAACTTTTAAAACAACAAGTTCCTACATACAAGTATGCACCACAAAATGTACTGGAGAATGATGAATACAAATTATACTGGAACAGAACCATTATAACAGATAAAACAACGCCACATAACAAACCTGACATCATACTCACCAATAAAAAGAAGAAATTAACACAACTAATCGAAATATCCATACCCAATACAACAAATATACAAAAGAAAACAGGAGAAAAAATTGAAAAATACATCCAACTGGCTGAGGAAGTCAAAGACATGTGGCATCAGGATAAAGTTGACATCATACCAATTATACTATCAACTACAGGAGTCATACCACACAATATCCACCAGTACATCAATGCAATACAGCTACATCCAAACATATATATACAACTACAGAAATCCGTAATTATTGATACATGTTCAATTACCCGAAAGTTCCTAAATGCAATATAACATGTACCGTACAGCAAAAAGGAAGTGACGCTAGATAAAGGTCCGCGTCACTCCATTCTTAACCAGACTTCTAAAAAGTCTGAGAAAGTAAAGAAATAATAATAATAACTTTTAAAACAACAAGTTCCTACATACAAGTATGCACCACAAAATGTACTGGAGAATGATGAATACAAATTATACTGGAACAGAACCATTATAACAGATAAAACAACACCACATAACAAACCTGACATCATACTCACCAATAAAAAGAAGAAATTAACACAACTAATCGAAATATCCATACCCAATACAACAAATATACAAAAGAAAACAGGAGAAAAAATTGAAAAATACATCCAACTGGCTGAGGAAGTCAAAGACATGTGGCATCAGGATAAAGTTGACATCATACCAATTATAGTATCAACTACGGGAGTCATACCACACAATATCCACCAGTACATCAATGCAATCCAAATACATATATACAACTACAGAAATCCGTAATTATTGATACATGTTCAATTACCCGAAAGTTCCTAAATGCAATATAACACATACCGTACAGTTAAAAGGAAGTGACGCTTGATCAAGGTCCGCGTCACTTTCCATTCTCAACCAGACTTAACGTCTGAGAAAGTAAAGAAATAATAATAATAAATGATTGACAGCGTGACAGCAGGAGCTACATAAAGGTTACTATAGTGCGGTACACAGTATTACTATTGGCGTCGTCGTCGTCGTCGTCGTCGTCGTCGTCATCATCATTATTATTATTTTAAGCGAGTAATGAACTATTTCTGGACTACTTGAGGTACTATCTACAACTTTGAGAAGATATTTTCTTGGGATATTTAGCATTTGTTACATAGTGTCTTATTATCAGCAATGTGAAGGACAGTCCACCCACAACACACACACAATGTGTACTCTGTGTGAGAAACCTGTAACCTCCGCTGCATTAATACCACTGAGGAAAAAGTAGTTATTGATAACTTGTCTGATCAATATTAGAGTCTTACGCAATTGCGATAATAGTAACGATCTTTTGAAAATAACTTCGTTTCATGACAGACAGAATCGAATCGTTCATTTTTCAACCCTCAGAAAATTTCGTTTTACCTCTCAAGGGTAATTATCCCCAGGTTGGGAACCACAGCTCTACAGCTCGTTCTAGTACCACGAAAGTTAATCCTTTTCTAGCGTAACGCAATATTAAATCACACTGCTGCCTTTGCCATCTTTAGTATTGTAAGGTATAAGGAGACCGATCAAAATGTTTCAATTCTAAGGCTGCACAGTCCAAAACCGTTACGTCGCTCGCGCAAAATCGCTGTGAGCATTGAGGCGAACATCCCACCGATACACCAGGTTGAAGATGCCAGTTTGGTAAAACACAAGTCTGGCTGCGTGAAGAAGTCTGTAATTACCTGCCGCACATCCTCGTCCGACAAGAATCGTCGACGCTTCGAGGTCTTTATTTAAGGGACCAAAGGCGTGATAGTCGCATGAGAAGAGATCAGGACTACAGGGCGGGTGCTCGAGTGCCTTCCACTTGACTTGATCCGTAATGGATGTAGCTGGCCTCCCAGATTGACTGGCGTCTTGTGTAGAATCGCAACCAACAAGGAATTTGGCGCACCATTCCACAACGGTGGTTTTCGACGGACGTGCTGCCCCGTACACATCCTTCAATCTCCGATGGATGTACGTCGACGTTTCTTCTTTGGCAACCAGGAAGAGAATAACAGGACGTGGGTCCTGTTTGGACGCATTTGGTAATAACGTCGTCACAGTTCATGCTTCCGCAAGCACGTCGTAAAGAGAGAATGCCACACTAATCACTTACCTACATGTCGGTGCTTCTATACCCTCATCGGAGTTGCGCCATGTTGCATATACGCTGCAGCAGCGACCAAAAACTGAAGCTTTTCCTTTGCCCCTTACAAATATTAGTTTTTCAATATATATTTACCATTTTCATTCATTATAATTTGTGAATAAATAACCATTTTGTTATTTTCTTATGTTTCACGTTGAGTGAATGGGAATCGGAGCAACACGGCCGAGCATATTTCGTTGGTCGTTGACCATCGCCATGCGGAGATACGGTGTTAGAGGAGGACGCTTAAGAAGTGGACTGAGCAGAAATGTAGAGACCCTCCGTAAAATCGGAAAGGAAAGGAAAGGAAAGGAAAGGAATATAGGGAAAACTCTGGCTAGAAGTGACAGTCGTGTGTTAAGATAACAAGGGAACAAGTCTTATGTTACTCGATGCAGCTGCAGGAACAAAAGAGTAGCTGTTACACCCAGCGTCGTAATTTTTGAGATGATGACGATGGCAGAAAGAAATAGTAGCAGGCCGCATCAAACCAATTGAAAGACTGTTGCCAGAAAAAAAGATCTGTTCTCTAAAGGATCTAGGATCTCGTTGAGTTGCTGTACTGGCGACTCGCCGAAATGCTACTGGAAGGATTAACTGCAGAAAAATACACACATGCTGTTTGACATGTAATTCCTATATCGTATAACTTGTCACTTTTCAGACATTTCGTGCTACCAAAAGGAAGTCCTTACCCCAACGTGTGGATAGAATTGAATACCTCGGAATGGTGTTTTATTATAAAATGGTAAAATTATTAAGATTCTAATTGATAAGAAACAGTCATGTACCCATTCCAAATCGTGTTAAAAACGACAGAATCAGATGCACTATGCAGAGGAAGTATACTGACACGAAATAATTAATGAAGATTATTAGACACGGACTTAACAGATGATTCACTTCAGTGGCGTAAATAACATCCAGTCATCAGCGCTATCTGCGTGCCGAATACAGGAAAGCATTCAGGCTAAATTCGATATTACATGCCAGCTTCTTGCTGTAGCTTATTAGAAGCCTGAATTTACCAGATATTTTTAATGAGCAGTGATCAACTGCTGCCAACATTCATTCTGATTCCAAACATTTTTGAGAGTTATGAAAAGCCAAGTGCCTATGGATATTAAGCATGGACGTTGGAGAGGACAGACAGGAATGAAATGATATGAAGCCTTTGAAATTGAGAGAGGACAAGTCACTCTCTCACCTATTTTTCGCATACAAAAAATTATTAAAGATTTTGTTACAACCTGACACACCTTGAGCAAGACTCTTGCAAGTTAACGGCCTGAGCAGACGTTGATTGAGCCTGGTAGGGCACTAAAAGCACGAGGTATATTTATGATTCTTAGCTTGTAGAAACGGCATGTTGGGAGTTTAAAGCAATTGGCGCCGAGCCCTTGCCTTAGTAAATCTTGCCAGACAGGTCCACAGCTGTACAGGGCAGACAGGGCAGCCCTCCATTGAGACAGATCTCCAGCAGAACAATGCTGCAGTACCTGCCACAGCACCAGCGGAAGCCTGGGCTGGGGCGACGGTCTGAAGGAACGCATCTACACAGTGGAGTCGTGAACTGGGCATTGTGTGCAGAACCATGCATAATAAAAATTCACCTGTTGTCGTGTTCACTGATAGTACAAATAGGCCAGTGAACCACTTCCCCAGCTGCCTCAGTTGTACAAGAAAAATCCGGCATCTGATAAACGTTTGGAGATAGTCCTAGCCATGAGGTGTAGTAAAGATTCTAACAAGCACCAAGGCACAGGTGATTTAGATAAAGATCTTTGAGATTGTAGCTGTTCGCTTGTTGCCGTGGGAAGTGACACGACTTTGGGAAACAAAAACTGCCAATTACTGCATTTATGTTTTCACATAGGGGAAGATGGTTTTTTCCAGAGATGCAGGTTTCTTAACTCTTTCCCTGGTTCGACACGAGTTTGTGCTGTCATGTGGGAGGGGTGATTTAGCGCCTCTAGAGCCCTGTTATTGGCTCAACATGGCGTGAAGGCAGTGTCGTTCGTGCACTTTGCGGGAAAACGGATTTTTTTTTCTGGAAAGGTGCTAAACACTGGAGTGGGAGACTTTGGTCTGGTAAGACTTCTGGTCGAAGCTCTGGCATGTGTGGTTGGTACTCGGGACCTGTCCTGAGACTACACTGGGGAGCCTGTGGTGAAAAACTACTCGCAAGTGAAGTTCTTACGCTACCGACAGTGTGACTTCAAACGTCTCGGACTACTCGTTTGCCGAGGGCAAAAGTCTGCTCAGCGTCATATCAATTCAGATTGCGTTATCCACATTTTTAAGGCCAGAGTATTTGACTGGCTCCACTAGTTAAACTGTCTCTGCCACCCAGGATCCTTACCCGATGGAGTAGTAAATACTGTGTTAGTTCTTTAGGGTATTCAATCGATAACTTGTTTAGTATAATTTATGACTTGTTTTGGTAAAATAAATGTTGTCAGTACACTGAGAATGTAGGCAAAAGTTAAGCATTTAAATAGTCCCACCATGGTTACCTTCGAAAATGTCGTGCTAAAAGGGGGACTGTTGTACATCATGTCGATTGGTCGAGTAAGAAGAGAAGACGCCCTGCATTTAGACAACGAGAGAAGATACTTCAATAACATGCTGAGTAGAAGAGAGGGAACTGTTGGGAATATTTTAGCTTGTGAGTTGCTCGTAAAAACTGCAGTTGAAGGGATGGTGACAGCAAATAATAGGCCTGCACCTCAGTGCATAATTCAGATCGTCAGACTGCGAAGGCTACGATGAAATGAAGACTAAAGTTGGGTTGACTGAGATCTTGATTCCTGTCGCTCTTTAGCCACGGAGACAATACCCAGAAACAACAGTTAAAAGTGTAACAAAACAATTTTCCTTAGAACAGTGGCGTATATACACGAACCTGTTAACTGCTGTAAAAGTCAGATACGACCTGTTACTTTCCGAGCGCTCTAGACCGAAATAAAGTAGCAATGAGAACTTGTGTTTAGGTTTAAAATCGGAAATCAATGCAATAAAAATACTCTAATATCAAGTTTTTAGATTACTTTACTATTTTTAAAGACTTCTGAACTTCGTTGTAAATATCCGTAAGAGAACGATTATCGGAACATAGCCGACACTGATTAAGAAACATATCTATCTATGAAGTAAACTGGCTCTTTTCACATTACGGATAAGTATGGACTTCATGCACAGGGGATCTAAGGTCGATTCCATCTTCCTAGATTTCCAGAAGGTTTTCTACACTGTTCCTTACATGTGGCATCTAATGAAATTGCGTGCCTGTGGAGTATCACCCTAGCTGTGCGAGTAGATTCGTTACTTACGGTCAGAAAGGTTATAGAACGTAAGAACTGACGGGAACTTGTTTCGGGAGCGGTATATGTAACTTCAGCCTAACGACATAAGTTTTATAGGTCCTTTGGGGGTTCTTGATGACCGTCTGACGTTTAGTGCAGTCAATAAAATATAAAAACTAGACGTTGGTATCATCCGCAATTACAATGAAATCTAGACAACACATCTGAAGGATGAAAACAATAGCAACAAAACCTGAAAGATAGTCATTGTGTGGAGGACTTTGCATTTTCTAACACTTTCCGTTGAAGTTCTTTTACGTGATAAAATGAAATGGTAACCTACGAACTCGTCCATTTCAATATTTGGGGATCAACGCTATGAACAAATTAAACAGAAACCATCACACAGAAACCATCACACAGAAACCATCACACAGAAACCATCACACAGAAACCATCACACAGAAACCATCACACAGAAACCATCACACAGAAACCATCACACAGAAACCATCACACAGAAACCATCACACAGAAACCATCACACAGAAACCATCATACAGAAAATTTAGTAAATGCTAACCAAAGAGTGCGTTTTATTGGCTGTCCACTAAGGAAACGCTACAAAAATTCTAAAGAAACTGCTTACACCACGTTTCTCTGGCCTCTCACAGGGTACCATTGCACAAAATGTAATCCTCATCAGGTAGGATGAAGAAATAACAATGACAACGACAACGACAACGACAACGACGACGACGACGACGACGACGACGCGACAACGACAACGACAACAACAACGACAACGACAACGACGACGAAGTGACTCGTTTGGAGTTTTCTCGAACCTGGGAAGGGAAATTTACGGATATGTCGAGTGAGTTGCGTTAGTAGTCGTAACAACAAAGAAATGTCATGAAAGGATTTGGTTGCAGCGAGAATGCCTATCAAAATTTTATTCCCTCTAATGTCAAAATATTTTGTTGCCGTCCACTTACATAGAAGGGGAGACTTAGATGTTCATTTTTCCCGTCGCAATAGTCGAGAATGGAAAAGCAGATACGTATGCATTGTTGAGGATTTCGCGGCCACTTCTTCACGCGACGTAAGTTGTCTCTCACTAAACGAACGTCAACAGAAGATCTAGAGATGACTTTTCCTAACGTTTGGGAAGCACGAGTAGGTGCCTTTGTCAAAGATTTCCTCAGTCTGCTGCCAGCATTGACGACTGAATCTTTGAAAATTCCAGCCACTCGTGATGACGAAACGTCAGAAAATATAACTAAACGACTCTTGATAGCTAGACGAGCCCCAATATCTACATCCGCATACATACTTCGCAAACCATCATACGGCGCGTGGCGGAGGGTACCTCGTACCACAACTAGCATCTTCTCTCCGTGTTCCACTCCTAAACAGAACGAGGGAAAAATGACTGCCTATATGCCTCTGTACGAGCCCTAATCTCTCTTTCCGCGAAATATAAGTTGGCGGCAGTAAAATTGTACTGCAGTCAGGCTCAAATGCTGGTTCTCTAAATTTCCTCAGTAGCGATTCACGAAAAGAACGCATCCTTTCCTCCAGAGACTCCCACACGAGTTCCTGAAGCATTTCCGTAACACTCGCGTTATGATCAAAACTACCAGTAACAAATCTAGAAGCCCGCCTCTGAATTGCTTCTATGTCCTCCCTCAATCCGACCTGATAGGGATCCAAAACGTTTGAGCAGTAGTCAAGAACAGGTCGTATTAGTGTTTTATAAGCGGTCTCCTTTACAGATTAACCACATCTTCCCAAAATTCTACCAATGAACCGACTATCCGCCTTCCCCATAACTGCCATTACATGCTTGTCCCACTTCATATCGCTCTGCAATGTTACGCCCAAATATTTAATCGACGTGATTGAATACTCCATTAGTAGTGTAGCGCTCGACACAAACATTACGGGATTCTTTTTCCTGTTCATGTGCATTAATTTACATTTATGTATATTTAGTGTTAGCTGCCATTCTTTACACCAATCACAAATCCTGTCCAAGTCATCTTGTATCCTTCTACAGTCACTCAACGACTACACCTTCCCGTAAACCACGGCATCATCAGCAAACAGCCGCACATTGCTATCCACCCTATCCACCCTATCCAAAAGATCATTTATTTAGATAGAAAACAAGAGCGGACCTACCACACCTCCCTGGGGCACTCCAGATGATACCCTCACCTCCTTAAATAATAGAGCCCAGTACGTTGTTCATCGAAGTCTTCGAGCCAGTCACATATTTGGGAACCAATCCCATATGTTCGTACCTTAGTTAGGAGTCTGCAGTGGGGCACCGAGTCAAACGCTTTCCGGAAGTTAAGGAATATGGAATCTGTCTGATACCCTTCATCCATGGTTCGAAAGTTACCATGTAGAGTGATCTTGTAGATGCACATGAACAGTCAGCTCCAAACAGCAGCACTCAGTCTATTTTCTTCGCAGCCGACAGCACTAAGAAGCGTCGCGCATTGAATGTAGTGCATGTGTGTGCGCGGACAACGAAGCCAGTTCCTGCAGGTGAGCGGAGGACTCTATGACGAATGTCCTCAGCGCGCACACACACGGCTTCTGGGTGGCCGGCGGACGGCGGACGCTGTGTTTACTGCGCCGTACGCGCGTGGGGGGACTCCTTGCCGCGGCCGCGGTCGGTGCCGAGAAATTGCTTCATTACTTACACTTGTCGCGTCGCCCACCTCAAGACGTTCACATATATGCTGCTGCGAGCGGAGGTGACGTAAGCGTAATTGTACAATATGAAAAATTACGTTAGATGTGACAGCAGAGTCCCACTATTCATTACAGGCGGACTCCTGAAAATTAAATATTTAAACTTTAAGACCGAGAAAATACAAAACTAAGATATGTATGTTTGAAGGTGGGCTATTCAGCCGCCAAATAATTGTTAAAATTCGTGGTTAAACCTTCAGCTGTCAGTTACTTGGCACAATTCGCTGTTGGTAGTGGTGGTAAGTTTCTATGGAACGAAACTGTTGGTATCATCGGTCCCTAGGCTTAAACACTATTTAATCTAACTTGTCCTTAGCGTAAGGTAGTTTAACACGCCCGACGGAGAACTCTATCTCCGACGGGGGAAGCCGCGCGAACCGTGCAAGGTCGCCAGAGACTACGCGGCTATCCTGCGCGGCCAATTCGCTATTAATTTCACTTAATGGCCATTATCAAGCTCAGCCTGAAACGAGTAAATCAAACTAATAGAGATTGCATAGTTTACAGGGAAATATGAATTTACATGGTATTTCACTTAGTGGCACGAATAGCATGAAAGCTATATCAGAATTTGAACAAAAGTAATTTGCAGAGAACACATACTGCGTAGTGGGGCGATCACTCTGTTGTAGAAATAATTCAAAAACTAGGTGTGATGTAAAAATGATGGCGGTCGAATTACCTAAGCGTAGGGCACAGGTTAAGACCCACAAAGTAGGAAAAAAAAACAAACAAAAAACAACATTAGGGCGACTGCGGTTGGTTCAAATGGCTCTGAGCACTATGGGACTTGACTTCTAAGGTGATCAGTCCCCCAGAACTTAGAACTACTTAAACCTAACTAACCTAAGGACATCACACACATCCATGCCCGAGGCAGGATTCGAACCTGGGACCGTAGCGGTCGCGCGGTTCCAGACTGTAGCGCCTAGAATCGTTCGGCCACCCCGGTCGGCTGGCCGACTGTGAATGGAAGGCAAGCTCCTAATGCCCAGTTGAACAAATATCTTAATAGTAAGTTGAAAGAACTGTGTGTGTTTCCAACTCATCACTATTCTTTAAACTGTAAGGGGTTTCATAGTTTCCTTAAGGATGCAGTAGTGCCAGAGGACGCACGTCTCTTATCTTTTTATACAAAAAATTTATACACCAATATTCCAGTTAAAGAATGTCATGAAGTAGTGAAGAATGATCTGATAAAACATTGCAAGCTGAGCCAGGCCGAACTTGTGGAATTGGTCCATCTACTAGAAACGTCACTATCATTTAACTGCTTTCAGTTTAATAACAAGTATTACAGTCAGCGTGACGGCTTAGCAATGGGAAATTGCCTAGCTAGTACGCTGGCCGATATATTTATGAACAGCCTGGAAAGTAAGTTGTTCAGGGATAATATAGCGCTAAGAGAGAAAACCGCGTATTATAAGATATATGTAGATGACATTATAGCCCTCGTGATAGGTGATAGAAAAGACATCAATGATTATTTAAATGCGCTGAATCCAATGCATACGCAGATCGTATTTACAGTAGAAGTTGAAAGTAATAATAGTATTAACTACTTAGACCTCACTATTGCTGAAGCAGCCGGCCGTCATACATTTAGCATTTACAGGAAACCAGTAGCTACAGACCTTGTTATTCATGCGCAATCCAACTATCCATGTAAGTACAAAAAGTACTATTTTTGGTCAATGATACATAGGCCCTCAAAGCTGCCGTTGCAATGGCGCAGCGTTAGGCAAGAGATAGATTCCTCAAGCATATAGCCTGTAGCAATGGTTATGATGCGGCCATGGTGGACAGGTTGTATACAAAAATTTAAAAAAAAGGCAAGGTTAAGAAGGAAAAGCCATCTAACAATAGTAAGGGTGAAAAGTATGTGTGTCTGTATTGTCAGAAAAGGGCCCTTGATGTGTCACTGGAACAGTTTATGAAGGCCGATGTGGTCTTGCCATTTAGCACTAAAAATAGTTTTCTCTCGAAACTTAGGCATACGATTGAAGACAGCACGGATAAATTTAGAAACACAGTGGTATACAGATTACAATGTAGTGGGTGTGAAGGCTTTTATGTGGGGGCAAACAATGAGATCGTTTTTTATGCGTTTTCGTGAGCACACGAGTGCCCACAATAAGTCCGCTTTTGGAGGCCATCTGCGGAACTCTAATCATAAATCTACTAATATGCTACAAGGTATGAAAATCTTGTAAAGAGCACCGTAAGGAAGCAAATTCAACGTTTTGGAAAACATCGGAATTTACAAAAACAGAAAGAGGTTTCAAAGCAAATTGTTGAACGACCAATTAGTACCGGCGGACCATAATTTCTTTGAATAGGCCGCACAGGATCTCTAGACCAGCGCATCAAATATGTAACACACTATGATGGGTGTTGTATATCTATTATGCTCGGAATACAACCTGTGTAACACTGCTTGGCGGACCGGATGGTCACCCATCCAAGTGATAGCCCAGCCCGACAGCGCGTAACTTCGGTGATCTGACGGGAACCGGCGTTACCATTGCGGCAAGACTGTTGGCCCAAGCCCACCACAGTGAGTAAGAAATCTCTCACGGTAACTGTGTGCTACAATTTTCGTCAAGAAGCAAGTCCACATCGACAGCTAGTAACACACTGACAGATGTAAATAGGCCAAACAGTCAACGATACAATCAAAGACAATGCCGTGTCAGATATAAAACTATAGTACATGCTAGCAATTGCAGTATCAATTTATTAAGAGGCGCCTTATAATCTTTGGTTCCCAGTAAAAACCTAGATCGTGAAATTCCATATATACAAACGTAATACATCAAGAAATGCCACGCTGGCTATCTTTGTAATCTGTTTATCCTCATCCTTTTATGAGCTGATCGTCCCCCTTACTTCCAACACCCTCTGTAGTGTGTTCTAGACTCACATTTCTATTGTTTAGAATTTCTCACGCCCCCAAGAACAACCACCACCACCACCACCACCACCACCAACAACAACAACCACCACCACCAACCCCCTCCCCCAACAACAACCACCACCACCACCAACCCCCTCCCCCAACAACAACAACCACCACCACCACCAACCCCCTCCCCCAACAACAACAACAACAACAACAACAACAACCACCACCACCACCAACCCCCTCCCCCAACAACAACAACAACAACAACAACAACCACCACCACCAACCCCCTCCCCCAACAACAACAACAACCACCACCACCACCAACCCCCTCCCCCAACAACAACCACCACCACCAACCCCCTCCCCCAACAACAACCACCACCACCAACCCCCTCCCCCAACAACAACCACCAACCCCCTGCCCCAACAACAACCACCAACCCCCCCCCCCTTTCACTCTTCCATTGGGTTTCTGGAATTAAAAGTGTAATAAAGCTTTAATCTCTATGTTCAAGAGGAATGTATGTCACTGTTGTTATACATCAATGTATGTGTGTGTGTGAGGTTGGCTTTCTTTTTTTTACGATTAATCATTTCGTGAGCCGAGGTTTACTTGCTATTTTGGTTTTCATCTGTTCACATAACACCCTAGTCCAGTAACAGGTTCTAGCTGACCTATTTTCGGCAGGTTGATACTTGCTGTAGATGTGGACTTACATCTTGATGAAAATTATTGTACAGTTTTTATTAAGAGAAAATTTTTTACGAACTTTGGTGGGCTTAAAATAGCAAATTAGGCCTACTTTTGTTAGCATTATTGTATGATTTTCCTGCCGTTTATGCCAGTATGTATGTATGTATGTATGTATGTTTGTAACTGGGGACCTTGAAACGACGGAGAGGCTTCGTCCCCGCCGTAGTCCTCTGTGGTTCACAACCCCACAACAGGCTACAGCAGTCCACTCGCCCCACCGCCGCCCCACACCAAACCCAGGGTTATTGTGCGGTTTGGCCCCCAGCGAATTTTAACAACGAAACTAAGCTACTGTGTCATAGTGGTAACGCCTACTTAGCTGGGTGGTAACGTGCTTGTCTCCCATGCACTAAGCCCTGGTTAGGTTCCCTGCCGGACTGGAGATTTTCTGCACACGTGGACTGGGTGTCGTGCTATCCTCATCATCAATTCATTCTCGTCATCGTCCACAAGTCGCCTAATGTGGCGCCGACTGACGTATGACTTGCACTTGGCGGCCGAACTAGAATGGGACCTCCTGGCCAACAATGCGATACGATCATTTAATACACAGTGGTAACATTGGAATGTTTACACACATGTGAATATCGAACAATGAACTGTAAAGTGAACTAAATATATCTGCCAACTGGTTTTTAGAAAAATAATAGGTGGGATACAAGTAACAGGGGATTTGAGAATCAGAAGCACTTCTGATATTTTCCATATACTTCAGTATATCAGAAGTGATCAAAGATTAACCTTCCTTTTGTCATCGCAACAACCTGCCGAGCGAGGTAGCGCAGTGGTTAGCACACTGGACTAGCATTCGGGAGGACGACAGTTCAGATCCGCGTCTGGCCACTCACATATGGGTCTTCCGCGATTTCCTTAAATCGCTTAAAGCAAGTGCGGCGATGGTTCCTTTGAAAGAGCACGGCCGATTTCCTTCTCCGTCCACCCCTGATCCAAGCTTGGGCCCTTCTTTAAAGATCTCGTTGTCGACGGGGCGTTGAACACTACTCTCCTCCTCCTCCTCCCACAACAACTGAAAGAGACTAGGCTAAAAAAGATACGTATCTTATTTCCCGGAAAACAAGTCAGATATATCGTGGATTACAGAAATTAGACATGAACTAGAAAAAGAAACAACGCCAAAGAATACAAAATAACAGCATACGGCGATTCACGTAAGACGTAAAACTCATACAGTGACACGATGGTTGTTAACTTTATGGCTGAAAGTATTCGCAAAAGAATCTGAGAAATATTCTAGAATTGAAAGGCAAGTCGGCCGGAATCTGCTATTGCGTTGTAAACACGCTCATACCAGGCTACGTTGCTTTGCGTAAAGTTTCAACGTCAGTATCAAAAACCGCTGTACCACTGTAATTATCTTTCCAAGAGCTGCTGAATGGTGGTATGGAAAGTGTACAGTTCTATTAAAAGAAAGAAAAATACTTGCTTCAGTATCTCGATCGACACAAAAGTTCGTCTTCATAACACACCAAAGTACAACCACTTAGCGTACTATCATTTGCCGGACACGTCGTTTCGATATATGGAACCGTTCCGGAAATAAAAGGGGTGTTACTCTTACGTGACTCAGCCTGTATATGCGGCATTTTTGCGTCGGTCGTCGTCATCCACTTAACTTCAATAGTTCCCTATCTATCCAGTCTCCTTCCTGAAGGCTCCTTGAACTTATCACATCGTTAACATCTCGCACCCATGTGGTGTACTTACTTGTCTTAACCGAGGGCAAACAAACAAAATCTATAATGGACACCAGCTATCATCCATTCGTTGGAAGCACCCATACCAAGTTTGTGTTTTGCTATCTACGGCGTCGGGAATGGTCTCTTAATCACCTATAATTTCCCGTATTCCGTCGTGCTTCAGTCTCGGGATGCGTCAACTTATTCGCTGTAAATCCATCTGAAGAGATGTCAATTTACTTTTCTTATTTTTTATTAACTCCCGTATTTCAGCTATTTTAATACAAAAATACTAAATTTTGAAGGCCATTCGTGCAGGAAAATAAATCACCAAGAATATCGACGGACGAGAGGAAAAGGGAACATGTGGAGAAAATGAAATATGGGAAAAAGAGCAAGCAATCAAGAAACAAATTACGAGGTGTGGCTAGAAAAAAACCGGACTAGTACTGGTGAAACAATAAAACGAATGCAATAAGGCTGAAAGTCGCGTGGACTGTCACGTGACTCTCGCTCCGCCTACTGCTCGAGTTTCATCTGCCTCCTGCACTCAGTCTGCCCGTGGCGTCTGTTTTAAGTAGTTGACGTTTTGTCTGTGCGTCGGAAAATGTTGAGTGTACAGAAAGAACAGCGTGTTAAATCAAATTTTGTTTCAAACTAGGAAAATCTGCAAGTGAAACGTTTGTAATGTTACAACAAGTGTACGGCGATGATTTTTTATCGCGAACACAAGTGTTTGAGTGGTTTAAACGATTTAAAGGTGGCCGCGCAGACACCAGTGATGACACTCGCACTGGCAGACCATTGTCAGCAAAAACTGATGCAAACATTGAAAAAAATCAGTAAACTTGTTCGACAAGTTTCCTTGTCAACTCCTGTTAACTCAGACACTGCTCTGATTGTTAAACGGCGATCTTGTCTAACAAGTTTACCGATTTTTTCAATGTTTGCATCAGTTTTTGCTGACAATGGTCTGCCAGTGCGAGTGTCATCACTGCTGTCTTCGCGGCCATCTTTAAATCGTTTAAACCACTCAAACACTTGTGTTCGCGATAAACAATCATCGCTGTACACTTGTTGTAACATTACAAACGTTTCACTTGCAGATTTTCCTAGTTTGAAACAAAATTTGATGTTAACACGCTGTTCTTTCTGTACACTCAACATTTTCCGACGCACAGACAAAACGTCAACTACTTAAAACAGACGCCACAGGCAGACTGAGTGCAGGAGGCAGATGAAACTCGAGCAGTAGGCGGAGCGAAAGTCACGTGAGAGGCCACGCGACTTTCAGCCTTATTGCATTCGTTTTATTGTTTCACCAGTACTAGTCCGGTTTTTTTCTAGCCACACCTCGTATTTAAAGTTGTGAATGGAAATAAACCTAGGGTGGAGAGAAGAAGGAATTAGATACGACAAATTCACTTACGAAGAAAAACTGTCGCTGAAAAAACGACTGAGGCTGCGCTTTGTGATCTGATACGGGTTCCAAAAACAAGACAGATGCAATTGAGAAGGCAGTGAGGCAGGTTATTCAGTGGGTACGAAGAGCTAATAGTAAATGAAAGCAAGGAGAAATTTATTTTCAAATTGACGTACGGGGCGAAAAAACAGAAACAGTAAGGTTTGATTCTGACATTGTTAAGATCTGGCCGTCTGTGACATAATTGCAAACAAGTTGGACGGAATAGATGTCTTGAAAAATGATTTTGCATTGAACACCAACAAAAGTAAAACATGGTAATGGTGTGGAATCTGGTTCAATTAAGCGGTGCTGAGAGAAATAGATTAGGTAGCGAGATACTGCAAGTAGCAGACGAGTTTCGCTGTTTATATTTTAGCCGTCTTCAGTTATTTTGTGTCTAGAGGGTATTATAATATGGAGGGTATAAAATACAGACTTGCAATAGGAACACAGATATTCAACGTTAAGAAAACTCTGTGTTTAGAAATATCGATTTATATCGTAGGAGCTATTTTCTGAAAGTGTTTATATGGGATGTCGCCTCGCACGGAAGTGATACGTGGACGATAAGCAGTACAGAGAAAAGGGAAGATGATGATTCTGAAATGCGATGCTATAGAAATATGCTGAAAATTAAATGGTTATAGCGAGAAACTAATGAAGAAGTACTGCATCAGACTGGCAAAAGATGTTAACAGCAGAACTTGACTGACGAATGGAATAGTTTGATAGGAGACATTTTGAAAAATTAACAAATAGTTAATTCGGCAATGGAGGGAGGTGTCGGGGAATAGAAACTGTAGAGCGACGCCATGATTTGATTGCAATAAGTAGGTTCAGATGAATGAAGTTGCGGTAGTTACTCAGTGATGAAGAGGCTTAGGCAGTATAGAGTAACGTGGAGAGATCATGGAGTATACATATCTATGGGATGAGCACAGCCTACTGCGCATGTTCTCAACATCAAACTGGGCTAGTCACATGGTACTGGGATGTCCCTGCTTGTCTGCAATTTGTGGTAACAGCGAAACTTAAATGAATACGTGTAATATTCGTTTCACATACTTTTCTACAAGTTTTAGTAGTAATAACAGCCATGGTGCAGGATTGTTGTTGCTACTGATGTAAAGAGAAGTACGTAAAAGGAGGACCAGTTACTTTTCACGGCTTAGTCCGCAGTTCGTGGTCTCGCGGTAGCGTTCTCTCTTTTTGAGCACAGGGTCCCAGGTTCGATTCCCGGCAGGGTCAGAGTTTTTCCACCTTCCCCGAGATGACTGCGTGTTGTGTCATCATCATCATCATCATCATCATCATCATAATATCATCATATCATCATCATCCCCCATTACGGTCGGAAGAAGGCAACGGCAAACCACTTCCAATAGGACCTTGCCTAGTATGGTGGTGCGGGTGCCCCGCACCATTCCCCTACGCTCTGTCGAGAAGTATGGGACTTCATTTCCATTTCCAATAGGGTTTAAAAGTAATAGGAAACCACACCAAAAGAGAAAACGAAGGAAGCAAACAAAAAAGGGGAAAACGTACACCAGAACGATAAGTAGAGGAAGGTAATGAAAACAGAGTAGACGGCTCGGGCTGGCTGATCGCAAGAATAAAGAAGGATGAGCCAGCCACTCCGCAACACACTAAAACGTCCAGCCTAGAAGATAAGGCAAAATGAACAGACGCAGGGAAAATACGAACACCTAGTGTAAAAAAAAAAAAAAAAAAAAAAAAAAAAAAAAATAAAGCAAGAGTGAGGAAAAGGAAAATGAGGGAGGGTGGCGCCCTTGGATGGAAGGCCACACGCACACCCTTAGATTGTATGATAAAAACCCTCCTCACGAATAAAACTTAAAACTAAATCGGCCGTTGAGTCATTGTCGCCCAGCGTCATAGGTAGGATGCTGGGAAGGTTAAAACTCCGCCGCAGAGCGGCTAAAATTGGGCAGTCCAAGCAGATATGGACGACAGTAACAGGGGAGCCACAGAGACACCGAGGTGGGTCCTCATAACGGAGGTGGTGACCACGTGTGTGCCACATATGGAAAATGTGGAGACAGCAAAGGACAACATAGTCCCTGCGAGTGGCTCGCATCGATGGCCACCACACATTCGTTGTCTCCTTAGTAACACGGAGTTTGTTTCATGTACCAAAGGGTGCGCCATTCACGAAAACTTTCGCTTGCCAGAGACTGCGACGGAAGAACGATCGCAAATCTATCTCCAGAGTTGGTTTTCTGGTAGCCTGTTTTGCCAGACGGTCAGCAAGCTATCTGGACATGTCCTGGGGTGCAATTGAAGGTCAAGGAACATCCACTGTTGCAGAGGGCATAATGAAACTCCTGGTAGTCATTACCAAAGGGTGTCGGAGGAAGCACTGTCCGAGAGCTTGTAGGTTGCTTAAGGAGTCACTAGAGATGATGAAGGACTCTCCAACAAAGGAGCAGATATGCGTAAGTGCGCGATAGATGGCTACCAATTCAGCAATGAACATACTGCAACCATCCCGTAAGGAGCGCTTTTCATTATGTCCAATGTCAACGTAAACAAAGCCCACAAGTCGACCATTTATCCATCAGTGTAGACTATTTTGGAGCCCTGGAACTCGCCAGGAAAATGAGGAAAATGAGGAAAATGAGGAAAATGAGGAAAATGAGGAAAATGAGGAAAATGAGGAAAATGAGGAAAATGAGGAAAATGAGGAAAATGAGGAAAATGAGGAAAATGAGGAAAATGAGGAAAATGAGGAAAATGAGGAAAATGAGGAAAATGAGGAAAATGAGGAAAATGAGGAAAATGAGGAAAATGAGGAAAATGAGGAAAATGAGGAAAATGAGGAAAATGAGGAAAATGAGGAAAATGAGGAAAATGAGGAAAATGAGGAAAATGAGGAAAATGAGGAAAATGAGGAAAATGAGGAAAATGAGGAAAATGAGGAAAATGAGGAAAATGAGGAAAATGAGGAAAATGAGGAAAATGAGGAAAATGAGGAAAATGAGGAAAATGAGGAAAATGAGGAAAATGAGGAAAATGAGGAAAATGAGGAAAATGAGGAAAATGAGGAAAATGAGGAAAATTGCCAGCAGAGAGCCTCGGGTGGAACTGAGCCTATTGGGCCTGGCTAAAGGTCCAGCCGAAGCCATGGCCGAGGTATGGACCATGGAGGTGTACATGAGTGGACCTGGAGGAAAGGTAATAGTATCCAGTTGCTTTTTATTGCACTCAACACTTTCCCTCTGACTGCAGTTGGAATCCCCGATCTGGTCCGCTGTTACAGAAGATGGATAGCCATGTTAGGGGAAAATGAGATGGCAATTCCATTGGCGAGGCGAACTATGAATGTGGGCACTTTAATTTGCAAGCAGAAGTTGCCGCCGTAGTTGCAATGGAGGAATGTCAGCTTCCACAAGGAGACTGTTCGGGTCGCGAACGGAGCTTCCCGAACGAGCTTAGCGAACGAACTTAGCTAACTCAACAATGGTTGATAGGGTCCAGCAGATGCAGTGCTGTGAGCGATGCTGAACCATACATTAGGTTCCCATATTCAATATAGGACAGTACTGCAGTCAGTGTGGCTCAGGCATGAAATAACCTGTTAAAGAAGGAAAAACAAAGTTGTCGTACCGATTTTATAGCAGCGGCAGTGTAGGACAAAGTTAAGTGGGCGATGAAGACTAGTCCCAAAAAGCGTTAAGTCTCCACTACATTGGTCATTGAGGTAAAGTGCTGGATGGGGAGTGAACAGTACGATGACGACAGAAGTGCATTCCAGAGATTCGCTCCTGGAATTCAGGATATTCAGCAGAAATAATATAATAGACGAGCAGAAGGGTAAGATCCGTGCTTTCAGGTGGAGTTACAAAACGCAAAGCAAAAACTAGATAGGATGAGGGTGGAGAAGGGCGTTATAGAATGGGAAATGGTAAGAAGGCTGCTGTGACGAGGGGAGAATCTTATCAATTGAAACGCGTACGTTTAATATGTATTCATTACCAGCGATGGCGAGGCATGACAGAATCTCTGACCAGAGAGTGATTTATCGTTGCTAGTCTGCGCTTGACCGCGCAAGTCGTCAGTTGGACAGTAGTAGCAGTCTGGTGCAGTTGCGTGGAGCGAGTCGGCAGGAACAGCAGTTGCACTCTGTCTGCAGTAGTGGTAGTCAGTCGGCAGTAGTTATAGCGAGTGGACGGTTGTACTGAGCGGGCATCGGCATGCGTCGACGGCGTGCTGTTTTTCCGAATCTGGTCAGGATTGTGGTGGACGATGAGTATTGTTGTAGAAGGTAATGAAGCAGCATTGCGCACATCTAGTAATGTATGGTAATTGTAATTTAATTTGTTCAAGAAATGCCCCAATAATAATTTTTTATAAAGTAAATCTTTTAAAGAAAAGTAATCATTTCAATTTAAAGAATTTGTCAACTCTTTTGAATAAAAAGCATTCATTTCAATTTAAAGAATATTTCCTATGCATTTCCTCCAAGAATGAGAATTAAATATACGCCAGCATTGCAGGAAGCTGTGCCGAAAAAGCGATGCTGCCCTTAAAAAAAATTTACCAGACATTATTTCTGTTAGGAAGTTACATTTCCCATATGGTTCATTATTTAATTAATATTATTGTGGGTTTAATGAGCAATCTTCATTAGTTAATTTTGTGGGGAGTTTACCCTTGGCTTCATTTCAATTTAACGATATATGGCTTCATTCCCATTTACATTTATGATGACATTCTCACGGGGAGGTTACAAATTGACAATTTTACTAAACTCAGATCTATTGGTGAGACGCAAAGTAGAGAGGAATGTCCTGTACGTGTAGGAAACATGCAACAGACCTCAGGAGTTAGGGTCCTTAACGCAGTTGCAAACAGAACGACTGTTCTGTTATTAGGTAGGTCTCATTGTAAAAGTCTATGCCAGCAGCAGATTGCTTTACGTCTGGGAGTTTTGTAGGAATTTTCCGAAAGGGGATGAGGTAGTCATTGTGGGTGGAGATGGAACAACCTTGATAGACACAGGGAATATGATGTTGATCGGGACGTGGCAAAGATAGTGGCACGAAGTGCACATTTGTGGCACCAGTAAATCTCTCTCTTTGCTGATGATGATACTTTTTGAACTATTTGCTACAGTTCCAGTGTTGCTCACAACATCCTTTGTTACCAAATTAAGTTCATGGCTTGTAAAAATCCAGCTGCATCCAATCACGGGAAGCCTCACTTTTTACAATTTTTTGAAAAACCTGACGTCCTAATTACGAACAATGGGCATATGTTTACTGACATTCGACAGTTCAAATTTCTACGTGCTTGGACAGATAATACACTGTTGTGGATAGACCACGTCGAGTTCAGTGCGAAGTGGCTCCAGATTTGCATTCTAGCGACCACTTCCCAGTGTGGATCCGTCTGCCGACTAGGACAATGGCCAACGGGAGACCACGCAGATGGATGATACAGAGGGCAAATTTGTTGCAGTACAGTCGTTCATTTATGGCATATGGCATTCATATCTGGAGGGAACCTGGAACACGATTTCGGTACCCAAACATTATGGAAACACATCTGTGGCAGAAAGCGCTGCACTGCATAATATTCGTCAGGATACAGAGACGGTGGTTCTTCTAGCTGATAAAGGTAATGCCACTGTTTTAATGTCTCGTGAGGACCATCATGATAAAATTCACAGATGAGTGAAGACCCCACCAACCAGGTGGAAAGAAAGACTGCTTCGCTTCTGAATGCCTCCCGCTTTCCACCAGAAGTTGTGCGAAGATTGAAACAAAGTGGTGTGGTTCCTCCAAGGTTTATGGACTTACTAGTATAGGCCGCAGAGGAATACCATTTTTGTGGATCTTTGTTTGACAAAATCATAAGTTGGAGAGCCGATGTTACACTTAGCGTCGTTGCTAAGGCCTCTGCTGGGAAAATAAGCTCATCACATACGTAATTCTGTAGACTAAATCAAAATTTACTATCATAATTGTTCAGTTTGAGTGATTTCAGTTTACCAATTAAGTGTCGTTCACGAAAGTTCTCTTTCCGAATCATTGTTTCTCATTGGAAAAATCTTCGATAAAGTGATTTCAGCTTTGTTTGAACACGTTTCGTTACTGAATAAAAAATGTCTAGGTCAAATTTTATGAACAGACTGACGGCCACTAAGGGCGACAAAGGACTATCCATGGCGCCACCAACTTTTTTTATGGAGGACTTCGATGAGAAGGCTCTGGAATCTGATAGGTTGAAGCCCATAGTGTTTTGGAGTTATGTTGACACGTTTGTAGTGTGGTCCCATGTTGAAGACAAGTTAAAATAATTTTTAAACCGTCTAAATTCCATTCACGGACAATTTCAGTTCACGATGGAAATCGAAAAAGATGGATGCGTTACATTTTTGGATGTGTTGGTATTGCGCAAAGATGATGGCACTTTGGGACATTCAGTATATCGAAAACCGGCCCATACGGATTTATATTTACGTGCATCTTTCGCGAACGACGAGTGTACTCACAACCCTAGTACACAGAGCACACGTCATTGCTGGCGACAGCGGTCTGGAGGACATGCTTCTACACCTGAGAAGAGTTTTTGAAGCCAACTGGTACTCTCCACAGCAGATACATAAGGCACTACAGATGAAGCCAACAGTGTGTATAAGAAATGCCAAAGAATTCACAGAGTTTTAAATCCATGCATTTTCTGCCGTACATAGGAAACCTATCATCAAAAATAGAATGGATCCTCAGTAAACAAAGTGAAAGTGGTTTTTCACCCTCCAAAGTCACCAGCACTCCTGGGTTTCGTTCAAGATGATTTGGTGCTTCGTGAGCCTGGTGTTTACAACATCCCCTGTGAATGTGGTCGTTCACACATCGGACAGACGACACGTACGGTCCAGAGATGCATAGAGCACCGCAGGGTACACCCGGCTATTATAACTTAATAAATCTGCCGTGACAGACACTGGACGCTCTGTGGTGTATGATAACGTCGAAATTTTAACCTCGACTTCGTCTATCTGGGACTCAGTGAAAGAAGCAACTGATATTCGGTTGGCGACGAATTTAATTAATAGAGACAACGGCTTGGACAAATCATGGAATCCGGCAATTACTGCAATAAACTCACAAAGACGTCGCGACGGCGCAGCTCGCAGTGGTACATCGGTATCGCCGTGTGGATCGACCGCGCATCCTTATATCCATGGTATTAGATCTGTCATCCCTCTTTGCCGCCGATCAACGTCTCTGCTCATGCGGCCACAGACACACAAGGCGCCAGTGGTCCCGTCCGCTGGTTTAAAAGGACGGAAGCAACTGCTGGAGTATCAGTTACCTCGGCTTACTCTCAAGATAACTGGACGGTATTCAGCCGAAGTATTAGAGGAAGTCGAATTTATGCGGCTGCACACTAGAAATTTTATGGAACATTATGGAAATAGACCTATTTCGAGGAGAGCCCTCATGGTGTGGTTAGGGATTATGTTGATCACATGAACACCTCTTCATGAAATTGCACATGAGGTCCCAAGCTCTCGTCAAGATACATGACAGCAGTTAAACGTTGCCGATTCACCCATACAGTAGTAGTTTTCTTCGAAAGGGAAGGCGTTGCTTGCTAGGTCTCCCTATTTGAATGCTACAAAGCATGGCTGGGGTGCACTAGGGAGACAGGGAGGTTGCATCAAGTCAGCATCCACCAACCACTCTCAAAGACTTGTGAGGAGTTCTCCAGGAAGAATAAGCGCTATTGCCTCAACGTGAGACTGATGATCTCATTCACAGCATACACCGTCGTTGTCAGGCCTTTAATACTGACGGAGGTGGTCACACCCCATACTGAGTACATTAGGCAGAAATCTTATTTACGTTTGTATCGTATTTCCTCGACTCTTCTGTAGAAAAATGTGCATATTCTGCTACATCCATTTTCAATGATCTTAGCAGTAATTCAACCGCTTTGAAATCTGAACGGAAGAGATTTCTCATGGGTCACTCCCATTCTGTGGACGAGTTGGCTGACAAATTAAGCTAATTCTTGTGTTACATTTATGGCTTGTCTTTTTAGCAAAGAACAGTTTGAATGAACGCATTCAGGAACACTTATCTATTATTACTTTTCTATTGTAATTGCAGGTGGTGACACGTTCCATGATCATGCAGATCTGCTCCTCAATTTGGTCCTACTGAACTAGACGTGGAAAAAAAAACGAGGATTACATTTAAAAACCTGTGTGTGAGGATTTACGAATAGTACTATCAAAACAAAACATGAATTTAAGGAATACTTTATAGTTAATTCTAAGTTCTTTCAAAGTTACACCATATATAGCTTGCACCTGCTTGTAGATCAGCAGCTGACACACCTACTTTTGTCACAACTGCTGATGCTGATAGCTGAGAAAATGTCTTGGAAGAAACAATAGCCAATAGACATGACAATTTCAGCCTAAAGTTCGAAAATATCCGGAACAACTACCTGATTCATAATAATATCTATATAAGACCTACCGATGAAACAAAACAAGAATGGAGAGCCTGTATTCCAGAGCACACTATAGAGCGGTTGATCTGGTACATCCACTACAGCAACGCACAGTTTGGTATCGACAAAAAGAAGAGAGAGTGTATTCTTTGGCATGAGCAAAAAGGTACGGAGGTTATTATGAACTTTGGAATGATTTGATGCCTGCCAAAAGGTAAAGACTAAAACAATTAGACATCAAGGCCCTTTGCATCCAAATGGAATTGGGGATGTAGTTGCAATTTATGTCCTCGTGCCTTTTAGTAAAATTTCCTTGTGACTTTGGGGGATTATGGTGGTATTGGATGTAGGATCAAAATATGTAAAATTTTATACACTGAAAAGAGCTGTTAACAAGATGATGATGAAGTTGGTTGATGACTATTTTATAAATTTTTGTAAACCAAAGAGGATACTTACAGCCAATGGTCCACTATTATCTCCAAAGGGTGGAAGGAGCTGCTACGTCAAAACAACGTTGAAAAAGTCTTAATTGCGAAATATAGACCAGCCTCGAATCCAGCAGTATGGGTCATGAACGAGATAAATCATATGTGCAGAACCTTCTGTCATCACAAAGCCGCTGGAAGGACTATTTGAAAGACTTTGAGGATGTACTTAACAGTATGCCACATATGTCGACCGGTTTTGCAACTTGTGAACTGTTGTTACACCAATAACGAGAGTCGGTATTTACTGAACTCAGTAAGGATGTCACGAAGACCACCATGACCCTGGATGATAAAATACAATTAGCAATGCAGACTCAATAAGCTAAGGCAAATCAAAGAAAACGGCGTCGTGTTAGAAATGTTGATTGAGACTGAATGAACACCAAATCACCCACTTTGTTATCTTACTCGATTTTATATGTGCTTATAGAGATGTGCTCCCTGCCGCCGTTGGATAAGCAGCTGCAGTATACCCCTAGCTTAATTATTTGTTACATAGTTTAATTCTTAATTTCTTTGCGTGTTTTTGGGTACTTGCATTGTTTAATTCATAAATTTCGGGCGTATTACAGTATTTGTGAAGTTGTAGCATCGCGCTTTAGTGTTTACTTCGTAGATTCTTACTTAATACATTCTTTGCGTGTTTCCCTTGCGTTATCTAGGCACTGACTCGTGTTTCAGTAACTGTTGTTCAACATCGATTACAATGGACAGGGACTGTGATTGCTGTGTTCGGATGAGAGCTGAGTCGGCATCCCTTCGCTCACAGCTGCAAGCGGCGCTGACTTCGGTCGCGCAGCTTGAGGCTGTTGCCAATGGGCACCACTGTGGGGAGCCGGACTTGGGTATCACGGGGATGTCAACCTCGTCCCGTCTGTCCCCAGATCGCTCTGCCGCTGTTGTTGCCCCGGTTGCTGCCCGCAGTGGGGCTGAGCCCTCGCCTGTGGTTGATTGGGAGGTCGTTCAAAGGCGTGGCAGGCAGCGAAAGACGTCCCCGGAGGCTGATCAGAAAGCCTTCCCGGTGCGTCTGACAAACAGGTTTCAGGCACTGTTCTGGCTGAGCCAGATGCAGCTGCCTGCCCTGTTTCGGAGGATGATTCTCAGTCTTCAAGGTCCGGGCAATCACAGAGGGTGGGCTTATTGGTAGTTGGGAGCTCCGATGTTAGGCGCGTAATGGGGCCCCTTAGGGATATGGCGGCTAAGGAGAGTAAGAAATCCAGTGTGCACTCCGTGTGGAGTCATTCCTGACGTAGAAAGGGTCCTTCCGGATGCCATGAAGAGCACAGGGTGCAGCCAGCTGCAGCTGGTGGCACATGTCGGCACTAATGACGTGTGTCGCTTTGGATCTGAGAAAATTCTCTCTGAATTCAAGCGGCTATCTGATTTGGTGAAGGTTGCCGGTCTTGCTTACGAGATGAAGGCAGAGCTCACCATCTGCAGCATCGTTGACAGAACCGACTGCGGACCTTTGGTGCAGAGCCGGGTGGAGGATTTGAATCAGAGGCTCAGACGGTTTTGCGACCGTGTTGGCTGCAGATTCCTTGACTTGCGCCATAGGGTGGTGGGGTTTCGGGTTCCGCTGAATAGGTCAGGAGTTCACTACACTCAGCTGGCGGCTACACGGGTAGCGGAGGCTGTGTGGCGTGGACTGGGCGGGTTTTTAGGTTAGAAGGCCTCGGGAACGTACGGGGTGGGTTGCAATCTCAAAGGGTGCATGGCAAATACAGGACGTGCTTGGATCAAGGAACAGTCGGAATTGTAGTTGTAAATTGTTGTGGTTGTGCTGGGAAAGTCCCTGAGCTTCAAGCGCTAATCGAAAGCACAGAAGCTGAAATCTTTATAGGTACAGAAAGCTGGCTAAAGCCTGAAATAAGTTTTGCAGAAATTTTTACGCAGACGGTGTTCAGGAAAGATAGACACAAACACTCCACCGCCAATTCTGCCTAATCTGTCAGTAGTGGTTTATCTTGTAGTGAAGTCTAAGTAGATACTCCGTGCGAATTGGTATGGGAGGAGGTTATACTAACAGCCGAACTAAGTTAATAATTGGCTCCTTCTACCGACCCCCAGACTCCGATGATGTAGTTGCGGAACAGTTCAGAGAAAAATTTGTCTCGTAACAAACAAATACCCCACTCATACGGTTATAGTTGGAGGGGACTTCAACCTTCCCTCGGTATGTTCGTAAAAATACTTGTTTTCTACCTACTACCGGTTTTGAACATCTTCCGAGATTGTCCTAAATGCTTTCTCCGAAAATTATTTCGAGCAGTTAGTCCACGAACCCACGCGAATTGTAAATGGTTGCGAAAACACACTTGACCTCTTAGCCACAAACAATCCAAAGCTAATAGAGAGCATCATGACTGATACAGGGATTAGTGATCGCAAGGTCGTTGTAGCTAGGCTCAATACCGTTTCTTCCAAATCCACCAGAAACAAACGCAAAATAATTTTATTTAAAAAAGCGGATAAAGTGTCACTAGAAGCCTTCTTAAGAGACAATCTCCATTCCTTCCGAACTGACTATGCAAATGTAGACGAGATGTGGCTCAAATTCAAAGATATAGTAGCAGCAGCAATTGAGAGATTCATACCTCATAAATTGCTAAGAGATGGAACTGATCCCCCGTGGTACACAAAACAGGTCCGAACTCTGTTGCAGAGGCAACGGAAAAAGCAAGCGGAGTTCAGAAGAACGCGAAATCCCGAAGATTTGCTAAAATTTAATGACGCACGAAATATGGCACGGACTTCAATGCGAGATGCCTTTAATAGGTTCCACAACGAAACATTGTCTCGAAATTTGGTAGAAAATCCGAAGAAATTCTGGTCGTATGTAAAGTACACAAGCGGCACGACGCAGTCAATACCTTCGCTGCGCAGTGCCGATGGTACTGTTACCGACGACTGTGCCGCTAAAGCGGAGTTATTGAACGCAGTTTTCCGAAATTCCTTCACCAGGGAAGATGAATGGAATATTCCAGAATTTGAAACACGAAGAGCTGCTAGCATGAGTTTCTGAGTTTCTTAGAAGTAGATACCTTAGGGGTTGCGAAGCAACTCAAATCGCTTGATACGGGCAAGTCTTCAGGTCCAGATTGTATACCGATTAGGTTCCTTTCAGATTACGCTGATACAATAGCTCCCTACTTAGCACTCATATACAACCGCTCGCTCACCGATAGATCTGTACCTACAGATTGGAAAATTGCGCAGATCGCACCAGTGTTCAAGAAGGGTATTAGGAGTAATCCATCTAACTACAGACCTATATCATCGACGTCGGTTTGCAGTAGGGTTTTGGAGCATATACTGTATTCAAACATTATGAATCACCTCGAAGGGAACAATCTATTGATACGTAATCAGCATGGTTTCGGAAAACATCGTTCTTGTGCAACGCAGCTAGCTCTTTATTCGCACGAAGTAATGGCCGCTATCGACAGGGGATCTCAAGTTGATTCCGTATTTCTAGATTTCCGGAAAGCGTTTAACACCGTTCCTCACAAGCGACTTCTAATCAAGCTGCGGGCCTATGGGGTATCGTCTCAGTTGTGAGACTGGATTCGTGATTTCCTGTCAGGAAGGTCGCAGTTCGTAGTAATAGACGGCAAATCATCGAGTAAAACTGAAGTGATATCAGGTGTTCCCCAGGGAAGCGTCCTGGGACCTCTGCTGTTCCTGATCTATATAAATGACCTGGGTGACAATCTGAGCAGTTCTCTTAGGTTGTTCGCAGATGATGCTGTAATTTACCTTCTAGTAAGGTCATCCGAAGACCAGTATCAGTTGCAAAGCGATTTAGAAAAGATTGCTGTATGGTGTGGCAGGTGGCAGTTGACGCTAAATAATGAAAAGTGTGAGGTGATCCACATGAGTTCCAAAAAAAATCCGTTGGAATTCGATTACTCGAATTGACAGCCTTAAGAATTGTACTATTTATCAACTAAGTACCTGGGTGTTAAAATTACGAACAACTTCAGTTGGAAAGACCACATAGATAATATTGTGCGGAAGGCGAGCCAAAGGTTGCGTTTCATTGGCAGGACACTTAGAAGATGCAACAAGTCCACTAAAGAGACAGCTTACGGTACACTCGTTCGTCCTCTGTTAGAATATTGCTGCGCGGTGTGGGATCCTTACCAGGTGGGATTGACGGAGGACATCGAAAGGGTGCAAAACAAGGGCAGCTCGTTTTGTATTATCACGTAGTAGGGGAGAGAGTGTGGCAGATATGATACGCGAATTGGGATGGAAGTCATTAAAGCAAAGACGTTTTTCGTCGCGGTGAGATCTATTTACGAAATCTCAGTCACATAACTTTCTCTTCCGAATGCGAAAATATTTTGTTGAGCCCAACCTACATAGGTAGGAATGATCATCAAAATAAAATAAGAGAAGAGAAATCAGAGCTCGAACAGAAAGGTTTAGGTGTTCCTTTTTTCCCACGCGCTGTTCGGGAGTGGAATGGTAGAGAGATAGTATGATTGTGGTTCGACGAACCCTCTGCCAAGCACTTGAATGTGAATTGCAGAGTATTCATGTGGATGTAGAAATAAAAGAATTCAACTTAGAATAACAGGGACCATATAAAATCATTGGCATTGAAGGACCAGATACAGTGGAACTGGAGGTATTAAGTTCTGGCAACGAAATCATCATTTGGAAACTATCAAGCCCTACTATAGGAGTGACTAATGTAAACAATATTATGTCACTGCAGTCACTAAAGACTGTGATGGAATGGGAAAATGTAGTGTAAGCTGTTGGAGTTATATATGCTCTATTGTATTATCTTTGGTTGTAATGTGATATCCTTTATTATTTTTGTTGTGTACATAGTTCCGCGTAGTCAGCGCGTACACAACTTTGCCACTAGAGCGCGCCCCGCTAAGTACAACAGCGCAGGCGCAGCGCTCGTCCGTCTCCGCACTACGAGATTGCGCTGCCATAAAGACGGACCGAATTCTGCTTCCGCCGATCCGCGTATTAATATGTAACGCAGCCAATGAGATTGCTGCTAACGTAGAATCTTTTGTCCTCGCGGATCACACTCGCGCAGTGATACCTAAACGCGCGAGGTATTATAACGAGTGTACAGACCTCCGATTAGTCAGTCTGCATTTGTCTGTACCAGTCTATAGTCAAGTTTTAGTCTGCGCCTAATAAGATTAGGATATTCCTATACATAGCCATGAAGATAAATGTATAGACACTTTGTCAAGTATCAGAGATATGTGAGGTTAACGTACCAAGACCAAAGGAACTTAAGATTGTCAATTGGAAATAGCACCCAGAATCAAGTTAATAAAAATCATAAACCTTATTTTAATAAATGTGTGTGAAAATCAAGTTCTGTTTAAAGTTGGTCACCGTCAATCTGCTACTCTAAGCGTGCAAGTGGCATTTCTATCGTCTGACCTAACGGCAGAAGATAAACACGCCACGATAAGACCACGAGACATATTGCTGACACTCGCCTACTTCGTTAGAGCGAGAAGTCAAATAATCCGATGGTGTGTGTACCGAAGGTCCTACAGTACGCACACCATAATTTTAATTGTTCTCTTACTCATTGTTTACCATATACTGACACATGTTCATTTAATGATAAATTTTTGCTGACTGGGTCTCATAAAATTATGTCAAAAGTTTGTGTCACATTCATGTAAGGGTGGCCACAGCTATCTCTCTTTTAACTTTACCTTAAGACTTAAGTACAGGGGTTTCAAAAATGACCGGTATATTTGAAACGGCAATAAAAACTAAACGAGCAGCGATAGAAATACACCGTTTGTTGCAATATTCTTGGGACAAAAGTAAATTTTCAGGCAGACAAAGTTTCGAAATTACAGTAGTTACAATTGTCAACAACAGATGGCGCTGCGGTCTGGGAAACTCTATAGTACGTTATTTTCCACATATCCACCATGCGTAGCAATAATATGGCGTAGTCACTGAATGAAATTACCCGAAACCTTTGACAACGTGTCTGGCGGAATGGCTTCACATGCAGATGAGATGTACTGCTTCAGCTGTTCAATTGTTTCTGGATTCTGGCGGTACACCTGGTCTTTCACGTGTCCCCACAGAAAGAAGTCACAGGGGTTCATGTCTGGCGAATAGGGAGGCCAATCCACGCCGCCTCCTGTATGTTTCGGATAGCCCAAAGCAATCACACGATCATCGAAATATTCATTCAGGAAATTAAAGACGTCGGCCGTGCGATGTGGCTGGGCACCATCTTGCATAAACCACGAGGTGTTCGCAGTGTCGTCTAAGGCAGTTTGTACCGCCACAAATTCACGAAGAATGTCCAGATAGCGTGATGCAGTAATCGTTTCGGATCTGAAAAATGGGCCAATGATTCCTTTGGAAGAAATGGCGGCCCAGACCAGTACTTTTTGAGGATGCAGGGACGATGGGACTGCAACATGGGGCTTTTCGGTTCCCCATATGCGCCAGTTCTGTTTATTGACGAAGCCGTCCAGGTAAAAATAAGCTTCGTCAGTAAACCAAATGCTGCCCACATGCATATCGCCGTCATCAGTCCTGTGCACTATATCGTTAGCGAATGTCTCTCGTGCAGCAATGGTAGCGGCGCTGAGGGGTTGCCGCGTTTGAATTTTGTATGGATAGAGGTGTAAACTCTGGCGCATGAGACGATACGTGGACGTTGGCGTCATTTGGACCGCAGCTGCAACACGGCGAACGGAAACCCGAGGCCGCTGTTGGATCACCTGCTGCACTAGCTGCGCGTTGCCCTCTGTGGTTGCCGTACGCGGTCGCCCTACCTTTCCAGCACGTTCACAGTCCGTTGAAATTTTTCAAACAGATCCTTTATTGTATCGCTTTTCGGTCCTTTGGTTACATTAAACCTCCGTTGAAAACTTCGTCTTGTTGCAACAACACTGTGTTCTAGGCGGTGGAATTCCAACACCAGAAAAATCCTCTGTTCTAAGGAATAAACCATGTTGTCTACAGCACACTTGCACGTTGTGAACAGCACACGCGTACAGCAGAAAGACGACGTACAGAATGGCGCACCCACAGACTGCGTTGTCTTCTATATCTTTCAGATCACTTGCAGCGCCATCTGTTGTTGAAAATTGTAACTACTGTAATTTCGAAAGTTTGTCTGCCTGAAAATGTACTGTTGTCCCAAGCATATTGCAACAAACGGTGTATTTCTATCGCTGCTCGTTTAGTTTTTATTGCCGTTTCAAATATACCGGTCATTTTTGAAATACCCTGTAGGTCGAATTGTCATAGGGCGCTCACTGTTTCATGGCCTGAGGGAGCTTAATGTTGGTGTACAAGATGAGGTTAGCAGATAATTTGTACAGCAACGGACGTCACACACGATGCTGCCAATAGCTGCCCAACCCTTCCCTTACAACTGCCAGCCTGGAGCAGCGACCTTCACATTTCCAGGCAGTGTTAACTGAGTTACAGTTAATATTCATCATTAAAAGTGTATTCATGAGTATAATGTGCTGCGTGTGGCAATACTTGATAGAAAATTTAGAGAAAAGGAAAGAAAGCAACATATGAGCTTAACATTTATCATTTAAACTGCGTATGATAGCGTGTGATGTGTTAGTTCGACCCATATTGTCATTTAAACTATGAAGTATAGTGAGTTCAATATTCTGTGTTTCTGATATGTTTATACTACTTTGGGCAGTTAGGTGGTTATTTTTTTCTCTCATTTTGTTTTATCTGTGTTCAGACTACATTTGCTAATGTCGTGTCATCTTAGAGTAGACAAAATGAAATGCACTCAATTTTGTTTTATATGTGCTATATTACTTCATGTTTCTAATTACTTTCTTTCATACATGTTTCTTAGGCTGCACTGTAGGTTAAGGTATAATAATGTATATTTCTTCCCTTTATCTTGATGGAACCCACCCCATTACTACTTATTTTCGTAAATTCCTTCAGAATTTAGAAAATTTTCGTCCGAGAACGTAGCAAATATCGAGTTTCTCTAATGTCGATTATGGTGACAGCGCTATGTCGTTTTTTTTTTTACGAGCCGGAGCGAGCGAGGGAGTCACGTGGAGGTGTTTAACCGTGTGCTTGGTGTGAAGATGTTAAGGAATCGGGCTAAGAGAACAAGTAAATTTAGTGATTGTAAGGGTGTTTAGACAGCATCAATCATTCGTGTACCCCACGAGACGTAATCCGCGGTTCGCGAAGTCAAAAACCACGAGAACAATCGCGAGAACATGGTTAGATGCCGCGAGTATCTTATCCGTGCTGGTAAATGAAAGTTGGGTTACCTATATTGCCACGAACGCCACATCTTGATTGCAGTGTGGGATGATGTATTGTGGTGTAGTGTTACTGTATATCAGTGTATCAACATATTTGTTACTTTGTGAAGCGTCTAACAGTGCAACCCTGCTTAGTGCATGTGTTAAAAAATACATCAATGGATTATACTAGGCTGAAAATTAGATTTCCCTAATTGGCACTCCTTCATTCCCCTTGTTAATTATCATTTATCACAGCAATACTCAAGGTGCTGCTCCTAGACCGCAAGCTGCCTTGAAATCAATAAGCAAAACGTGTAGTTCTTTACTGTCTCCTCTGACAGGTCACTGAAGAACAGAGGACGAAAGTGGATTTCACTGTAGACCCTACTTTACATTCACCCATTGCTAACCGTCAGAGATGGCTAGATTATATGAGGCAGATGGACAGAATCTTGTAACTTAGACTAAGCAGGGCCACACGACGATGATTAACATTCGAATTGGGGGGGGGAGGGGTGTTATTGTTTGGTTTGGTATTCCTATCCACTCATCTCGTAAATCCAATCGTCATTCGCTTCTTCCCTTGGGGTTAAACATCTCCACGTGACTCCCTCGCTCGCTCGCTCCGGCTCTGAAAAGAAAGAGACAGCGCTGTCACCATAATCGATATTAGCGCTACTCGATAATTGCTACATAGTAAATGCCCTTCTACAACACATGAAAATGCGCCGTGAGCCTTGGCGCCATTGAAATAGTAGACTGTTCTGTCTGGCGCCACTGGCTATCCCTCTTGCTGCCCCATTGTCTATTCTGTGCATGCAAGGAGGGCCTGCGCATATAAAGATACCGGAGTATTTCACCGGGGTCAGCGTAGACTACAGGCAGCAGACAGATATCCCGTCGGTTGGTTGGCAATATTCGTGTATGACGACCGCTCGTGGCCTGGCTTCCCTCTTCTACCTGGCTTTCATCGGCCCCACTCAGTAACCGCTGCGACGCACAGTGGTTCCATGGAACTGATTGCTGATAAAGGGGAGTAACGTTTTCCAATCCTCGTGGTGATTCGTTTCATTGTCTACCTGCCCTCATTTTCTGGTTTGTACCCGACCCTCAGAGTTTTACTCCGTCGGCTCTCTGGTCGAAATCTAGGCAGTAGAATTGTACTACGCCATTAGTTGTCGTTTGAAATTGGTCCCGCTATTATACTGCCTTTCCTTTCTGGTTTGTATCCTATCAATGTTCTGATTAATCAGCCCTTTGTCGTAAATGCAGCCGGAACAATTTGCAGGTTGCTGTTAAGAGAGGGATCTTGTGATTGATTGTAAACCTAAAGAATTCAACTGGTTAACAGCTAATTGCATTTCTCTTTCATTAGTTATAATTTCAACAACCTGTGGTACTGGGCTGTTATTGACAGCCAGCCGAAGTGGCCGAGCGATTCTAGACGCTGTTGTCTGGAGCTGCGCGACCGCTACGGTCGCAGGTTCCAATCCTGCCTCGGGCATGGATGTGTGTGATGTCCTTAGGTTAGTTAGGTTTAATTAGTTCTACGTTCTAGGGGACTGATGACCTCAGCATTTAAGTCCCATAGTGCTGAGAGCCATTTGAACCATTTTTTGTTATTGACAGACAACTGACACCAGAGCTTTGGTCAAAATAAAACTGTCACAAGGGACGAGTTGGGGTCTAGTCGCACCTTGGTTGCCGATTAAAATTAAGAGGTTGGTTGCTTTGAAGTAAGCATTATTGTCACATTGTTTACTAATCTGTTTACCCTTTAAGCACAGGTGTGCATCGTAACTTTGAATTTGAAAGCTCTATGTCTGAAGGTTCGGGGTTGTCATCTGTTTTGATTAACAATCACTCTTGTCATCAATGGTGCATATATAGTTTTCATGTGTTGTAGAAGGGCATTTACTACCGCGCTGGACACAGTCTGCCTTATTAAATGCCGTAGTTTCACCCGATAACGGGCAGGCTGCAGGTCCAACCATTCTTTGCCATATTATTTGCAAAAGAAATCTGAAGTCTTCTGTCACAGAATAGCAAAGATTAAAAGCTTTTTCAACTTAAGGTTAAAGGTCAAAAGAATTTTGAAAATTGTTCATTTTGTTAAAAGAAATGCTTCTATTATCTGTAAAATACAGTTTATTTAACAATATATAAACAGGCTGTGTGAAAAGAAAATTCTATTATTGGGTCCTCCCTTCCACGTTTTCCTTACTCCCAGTAAGTATCACGTACGACACCGAAAGAGCGTGTTGAAGTGTCTAAGATACTTCGGCCAGAGAAACTGATGAACTTGGGTATTAGTTGGAGAGCAACACGTGATGAATATCAGAAACCGCATAACAGGTGACTGCGAAATATTGACGGGTCTCAGGCAAGGAAATTGCGTATCTGCTACTCTGTTCAGTTATACCCTTTGGGAGATCATATGAGGGACTTTATGGTAACGTGACAGATCGAAGGACAAGGGAATAATCTGGCATATCTAGCCTAAGGCGAGGTCTGTGACAAGCAGTTCTGAACTTCCCAACCAAATAACCAGAGCACTGGGGATCGCCATCAGCAATTTTGGACTACTCATAAATGGAGACGAGACTAATTACATCGTTACCACGCTTTGACAGTATCAAGACAATGGACAAATACAGTGCTGCTGTTGCTGCGGGTCAAGTCCTGAGAGTGAAAACCGCTATCAGGTTTCAAATTTACAGAGGGAACTCGTCATATGAAAGTAGATATGAACGCCAGGATCCGGGCAGAAACATAGTTCTGCTACAGCCTAACTTAACTGCTTCATTCCAGGTGTGTATGGAGAGTGTTCAAGATTCAGTTCTGTAGAACTTAGACTCAAAGGTATATATTACCATGGCTTGGATCAAAGTAAACCAAGAGATTTATGAACTTCGCGTATTTAAGGGGAAGAACTGTGGAACATCTTTGGAACAGTGTTGGACAGGAACACTGGTGAATGGAGGACCAGGCAACCATGAACTGGATGAACTGTGCTGCGTGCCGGTATAGCAGTTATCATGAGATGCAACAGTCTACAGTTGGCTGGACATGTGGCTACAAGTTGTTTGATTTCAACCCCACAGGTAGAAGACGACTGGGAGGGGGGGAGGTGAAGGGAACTGTAAGCGATAGATACGAGAGGCAGTTTTAGGAGTCTAGACCTCCCATGCTGGCAAAGTAAGATGTAGTACAGGTGAGGATGCATTTTGTGTGCTTGTCTAAGCTGTCGCCACACACCGGTCGACATAGATGAAGAAAAGATCGATTAGTAGGCGCTGGATCAATCGCTCCCATCGCGGGAGAGGCCGCCGACCGGAGCGAGTCGGTGAGTTTCCTAGTTGGCGTCTGTCAGTCTACGTGCTGCGCGACAGTACGTAGCGACCAGGTTAGTGACCATAGCGGGACTAGCAGTGAGTTTGTAATAGCTGGATTACCAATATTGCTTGCAAGAGGACTATTACTGAAGAGCTTGTACCAGAAAACATGGGCTATTTACATGAACACCTAACTTTAATAAAGAGCCGTATTAATCCACATGTGCATTTGTGTTTGTGTTCTACAAAGAGGGTACCGACCATCTTCTCCATTGCTTCTTTAAAGCGCGAGACGCTACATTTTGAATAAGAATTTTAATTTGTGGGTGTAACGTTATAACGAGTTGAACCCCAGTAATTCTAAACTGCTGAGTTACGGCGGATAGTGACAAAGGGAGATAGGACACTGGGAGAGAGGGGACGGGGAAGGGGGAAGGGTGACAGAGGCAGAGAAAGAAAGATACATGTATAATGGCAGCAGGAGAGAGAGAAGTCTATCCGTCAGCCAGGCGCTGATTTTGGGAATTGGGATGAGGTCGCCTTCTCGGTTTTCCCACATTCCTTACAGCGAAGTGTTTTAGTTTTCCAATATAGGTGAGTATGAAGACATAGCCGCAAGTGGCTGGGTAAAAAGATTACGTAAGTTCTGTGTTACAAAAGTAGGAACGCGTTCGCATGCCGAAATTACTGGTGGGGTAAGCAGAATTAGGATTGAAGCTGCTGGTTCCCCATTTTTTTGTAAGTCTGAAATGCGAACATATTCGTTTTCAGTGTTGCGAAGGAATACTTTTCCCGCTGATGGTATAGTTAAGAAGTCCACTGAAGAGGGATACCTGAGTACATCCGTGCATCTGGAGGGGAAAAAATTTGCAGCCAGTAACTAGTGTAATAAAAACGTGCAAGAAACACCAATATGCGGTGGCATTAATAACTCAAGACTCAATATTTCGACGTCTTGAGAGAGTCTGACATTATAAATTAAATTTTACGTTTTTGTTATGGAGGTAAGCATTGTGGCTACAATAATCGCTCACTGAATTAACTGCTCCAGTAACTGACATTCAGTTGAATGTTCAGTATCCCACTGCATGACCATCTTCCATATCCATGCGAGTAAGCGGTTGTCCCAGAACCCGATACCGGCTGCATATTCCTGACTAATTGCTTCCAGAGACAACTGAAGTTTGATTTTCAGTATTTTTCGTGATTATTGAACGAATTTATACCTCTTAATAGGCTAAGGCATTTCAATTGCTAGTCTTGTAGTAAGAGTTCAACAGAACATGTTAAGTATTACAGTTCTAAACTTGTCGAGGCAGTGTAATTGAAGGAGTGTAAATATTTTAAGTTTACTCATCCAGTATCCTAGAGTGAGAGCACTTAGCAACTTCGAACATCATGTAGGTGAGTGTGAGAAACTTTAAGGAAGGTTGAAAATTATGTTTTAAGTAAAATGTTTAATACAGTAACGCATTTGTGAAGTACTGAGAACTTTGCAGTTGGAGGTTAATCGGTGCAATTCTAAGACCTTCATGAGCTACATAATTTTCAATGAAGAATTACAGAAACATGTTAATATCAGTCTATTGACAAAAAATGGTTCAAATGGCTCTGAGCACTATGGGACTTAACATCTATGGTCATCAGTCCCCTAGAGTTTAGAACTACTTAAACCTAACTAACCTAAGGACATCACACAACACCCAGTCATCACGAGGCAGAGAAAATCCCACTCTATTGACAAGTTTGTATTGTAAATAGCATGGTGGTGACATATGCATATGTAATGTTAGCTTATAACAAAATTGTTTACAGCTTACAGGAGAATTAAGGTACCTTAAAAACCAATATCTGCATAGTACACTGGTTTGCTGAAACATTATCGGAGTGCTTGTATTATTATAAATAAAGCATATGGTTTATTCACATTCTTAATAACGTCATTCCGTGAATTTTTAAGGGAACAATGGCTGTCACTACAGACAGCGGTAATATTTCTAGAGTAAAATCTAAACAGACAATAAGCTCCTTGCCATAGAAGTAAGCTTCTGAACAAATAGTAATGAACAGCCTTCAAAAGAACCCAATTTACAACAAGGAATAAAGTAATCGATATTTCCAAACGAGGTATAAAAGACAACAAATTCCTGAGCCTCAATAGCCCAAGAAGAACATTGTCCAGTCATCCGGCCATTAAAGAATACAGGGTGTTTCACGATTCCCATCCTAGGCAACTAGGGGTCGTGAAGCAAGCTAAGAAGATCAAGTTTTGGTAAAGAAATTCTTATTTGGAAATGTACTGTGTGTCTCCTCCAAGCCTATAGTAGGAATTGTCACACCCAGTATACAGGATACTAAGGAGCTGATGTTCGTTCACATTACCTTCAGTAGTTCCAAACACTGAGGTACAATACGACACCCTTAGTGACCAAATACAACAGAAATTAAGATATATTCTCAGTATACCTCATTGTATCTACGTACTTATGTATTAACGTAATTATAACTCTCTTCTTACATTCTTGTCAATCACAGTGAATAGTTTCACTGCAGTGTTACCACTAGTAAAAGCAATACAGACTATGACTTTCAGATTCCTTGACAGTTTTAATGAATTATGAAGATAAAAAAAATTGTGAAGTCTAATTTTACTCCGAGTCGTTCCATAGTTCTACATGTTACATGCAAGACTTATCATAGCAGGTCTACGACCGTAAGATCATCTTTCACAAATTAATATGGTAAGGAACTGACTTAATTCTACTAGCTCATTGTAACTATTAGAATGTATGCATATTTAAATAACATTATCTTGATACAAGCTGTACTGCATAATTTTATTTTGTTGTAAATCAATCACAGAAAGCTAGTTGTAGAGTAATAAAACAAAGTTAAACATGATGCTGTGGTTATTCTGCAACAAAATTAGTTTATATTAAATGCATTTATCAGCACTGATCTTAAGTACTGAATGACCAAAATAGTGACAGCAGTTTCTTTTGGTACATTTATTTATATATTTATAAATAAAACAGCAGATCATTGGTCTAAACTAAACTCGTTGAATTATTATTTGTTGAATGATAGCTCCCAATAAGCCTTTTACTTTTCTAGTGCATTTATTTCAGTAAGCACTTTACATACAAAAATATTGTTAGTTAAGATGGCAGCTATTCAGTCTGAATATTAATATAAAATACATCGTATCAGCCATGTCAGGCAGTCTTCAGTAGCTTTTCTGCAACAGTATTTTTCCTAATCAATGGCAGACAATAATGCTCGAATCACAAATACTGTTTTACTTAATATTCTTTAATAATACGGACTAGAATTAAAGATCAAAAGAACAATAGTGGTGCGCCAAGGAAGAAGCGCAATTCAAAATGGTTCACATGGCTCTGAGCACTATGGGACTTAACATCTTAGGTCCTAAGTCCCCTAGAACCTAGAACTACTTAAACCTAACCAACCTAAGGACATCACACACACCCATGCCCGAGGCAGGATTCGAACCTGCGACCGTAGCAGTCCCGCGGTTCCGGACGGCAGCGCCAGAACCGCTAGACCACCGCGGCCGGCGAAGCGCAATTGAATAGCATTTGAAGCATATCAGAATTGAAACTCAACAGTCTCTTTTCTCAGTAATGCTTCCTGGGCTGACAATGTATTTGCCTTCCACCTGGTCAGTGTCACACCACATGCATCACACCAGCGGTAACTGTGGCTGAGATCACACTGAAGACAGATTAAGGGGAATTTTCAAGACATCACTTTCTCTTGATAACAGTCTTCACTGTATGCTACCTCATATCGAATTGAAGCTAGTCTTATGTAAATGTCGTCCAATGCAAGAAGCTACACGTCTTTGGGGTGACGGGAGAGAGTACAACCCACTTTCAGACACTGCACTGGTGCTCCTGTCTCACTCCATAATGATTTTTATATAAATCATGTCATGCCAACTTACGAACAGCCAGATATTACATTTCTGTTCTCCAAACCTTTTACGCAACGTACACGCAAGAACCACTCGACAACGTCCTGCTCTCTTGCCAATGAACGATCGGTTAGCGATTTCCACGTTTGAGATGTGGGGCTGTTGCTGTCATCTTGCGCAGTATTCTAAGCTGCCTGCTTCCACCTTCAAGGGAAGCAATAATCCTCTGGTACTAAATACCTCATTCAGCCTAGTATTCGTTGGGAAACTACTGTGCTACGGTTAACTACGTTGTAGGAGTGTTCCACAGTATCCGCAGCGTATGGTCACAGCATATAGTCAAAGGCACTGGCTAACTACTCTTCATACTTTGGTGCCCTCGCTCTTTAAATGCTGATGGACATTTTCGTGAAGACGTGGAAGGTGTATGACTGGAAGAAGCGCGCTGCTTAGCAGCTAGACCCTATGGTGTGTCAGTGTTCATACTTTTCTGTGAGTATGTTTATCTACATGCAACGCAAGTGTCTGTCAAATTGAAGACTGAACAGATGCTTGAAGTGTCTTCACCTGCAATTTGGGTGAGATCTCATCTTCCTGTTATTGCGGATGCAGAACGGCCTTCTCATTGAAGAATGAATAGATCTGCCAGTGGTAGTTGTAGCAGTAGTGGCAGCAGGATCCATGCAGATGTCTGTGAGCTCTGGAATGACAGAACTCTGGAATACGATATTATCTGGGAGGCTGTGTGCTGAACAGTGTTTTATAACTACAGTGGTACCTCACCCTGGTTCAGCAATGCTGTGTATGTATTTTCACTTCAGTCTTCTCTTCCCATCTGGCACCAACAAAATTACTTTGGTTTTGTCCCTGGATGATCTCCAGTCCGGTACACAATAAAACAGCAGCCTCCTCTGTCTGAATTGCTTCACTTGGCGTAAACGTAATGTCAGTGTTACGCTATAGTACTGTACTTCTCTCATGATATGTCCTTGTAGTAATGGCACCAAAATGTGTTTCCGTTTTCCAGTATTCCAAATTACAGTGCAACCTCGCATAGCGAGCATAAGTGGTTCCAGCTTCTTATTCATAGTGCGAAACACTTGTTAAGTGAAACAATTTATCTGATATAAATTAATGTAGGATACTGCATTCCATGCATAAGTAGTACTGGAACTACCGCCTTATTCACGCCATTTAGCCAAAGAAAATTATACGTCCAGTATTATGAACCTTATTATTCACGATACGTAACTTGTTCTTTTTTACTAGGAAGCTTTCTACACTCACTTGTTTATGACGACGCTACGACACGTTGCGAAAATGCGACACAGCATTATCGTCTAATTTGTGGCGCGCGTAGCCACTGCGTTTTTGAGTTAGTGATTTTCAGTGTACGATGCAACCGACTCCCATTTTTTCAGAATTTATGTTATTGCGCCAGAGGACTGTTGCTTTTCTGTTAGCGCATCCTTTTCTGAATTACCCACAACTTGCTGCTGTGAAACGCACTGCAACTGCCTGCAGTGGTCATATACTGGCAGTGATCTTCCACAAGGTCACAAGCATCATTGTTATTCACTTGCAGTCACATTCTGGTGGCCGAAGATACTATCATGTTCACTAGAGGCTTCATACGTACTGACTGATGCCTCAGTCACATTCGACAACGGATTCTGGCCAAAGTGTGTTCCAAGCAGCAGTGAGGAATTCTCTTGGCTTGGTAAACCGTCCCCATGCCTTTTCTATCATCTTTATGAAGGCAACGATGTATAAGAGGTATCTGCAAATCTCTGAGCTAAAAGAAGCTACAAATCTCACTCAAAGCAATGCTCGGCGAGTCCTTTGGTGTAGAGCTCATTGAAGTTAGCAATAATGTGCTAGTCCATAGGCTGGAGTTACAGAGTGGTGTTGGGAGGCAGAACTGATATTCTGGAAGGACGTAGTCTTCTAACCCTCGAGAATGGGCAAGAGCGTTGACCATAACAATGAAGACTGGAGTGGCAGATTCATCTCAAATTACTTTTTTTTTATCGAAGGACCAAACACTTCTTTGATCCAGTCGCAAGAAAGATCACACATCGCCCAAGCCTTGTTGGTATTCCATGTCACATAATTAGCTCTTCTAGTGTTTACCATTCACAAAATGCACAAGCCTTCAAGCAATGTGAATAATCAGCAGTTTAATTTTCAGATCGCCGCTGGTATTGGCACGGAATAGCAGTGTGAGATGGCTTTTCATTGGTTTGTGACTGGGCAATGTATTCTCCTCTCCTCTTGTGACGCGTCTGATACGGAAAAACACGCCGAAGCATACCTTCATGTCACAGGAACCTGTTGTAGAAAGTAGCCCTCAAGATCGACGAGTATCTTGAAGTTGCTGCTGCTGATGATTATCTCTGTTGCCTTTGAGTCTGAGCCGCCTGCTTCGCCGTGCCTCTCAACGCTATGGATGACATCTTTCTCCTACACTTCTCGAACCACTCACAGCCGCTGATGATACTGGGGTCGTCGTTGAGAGATCGGCGGGTTTCATTCTCGTCTCGTCACAAATGATGCTCTCGTGTATAGTGTCGCCTTGCAATTGCTTCTCATTTATTCGTGTAAGGCGCAACCTTTCGACATTGTCCAGAATACGAAACCTTTGTTTAGATACTCTTTACTCCCTTTGAAGTGTGTATCTCCTTAATGTTGTCTTTGTTCTTGAGGATAGTGCCAATAGTTGATGTAGACCGAATGTTTGTGCGTGCTGGATCAACAACGCTCACATTACGTTCGCGTTTTTCAATGATTTTACACTTCATTTCTAAGGTCATTTTCTCTCTTCTGGTCGTCTTCTTGTGGCTTTACCTTCGGGGGCATTTCTACGAAGGTTACAAAAATTTGCACAAGAACACTGTGTAGACCTAAGTTTAGAAAGCTGTATGATCACAAGCTACACTAAGATGACAGCAGAAAGAGCGCTAAAACCAGACTGCAGTACGTACTGCAGTACGTACTGAAGACACTGTCAAATTCCGCTGCCAAAAATGAGAGGTGTTCACATTTTTTAATATTTCCCTGCCACGCTCGAATGGCTGGTGACACACTAAATCATAGTCACTCTTAACATCGCTCGCTAAACGAGGGTGGTTTTTTTTTTTTTTTTTTTTTTTTTTTTTACAAGTTGTTTCGCTTGTTATGCCTATTGCGCGTTGGGGGAGGTGCTCGGTAAGTGAGGATCCGCTGTACTTCTTTTGTATCTGATTGAGCACCGACATTTCCTGTTTAGCGTGGTTTACATCCTTCCGGTGAAGTTAAATCGTTGTATGAAAGGCTTATTCTTTCCACTCCACCTACTTCTGAAGTTGAAGAGTGTCTTCAAGTGCAGGCACCAACACTGTTGTCTGCACACCGGTTATGGCCTGTACCGAACTCACCAATTCTTCAACCCTTATATTTGAGACTTGCTTGCAGGCTTCAGTGCAATTACGATGATTCATACACGGTATGTCACTGGTCATCACATACCTTGCAGTTCGGAGTGCCAAGCTTTGTGTCATGGGTTTGCGCCCCTCAGAGCATGCTTCACCCTGATGAGGAAGCCCCCCCTCCTCCATCGAAGGTAGTATTAGAGAATGAAAATGAAAGACACCGTCAGGCCTCGCAACCTAATACCGTCGGGGTCGAAAAGAACAAGAGTTGGCCAAGGGAGGCCGACAGGAAAGGAAACAGAAGTAAGTGAAAGGAAAGCTGGACTTAGCTAAGAGCTTCCTAGCAGTCAAATGTGTGATGCTCTTTTGAAAGACGGTCAGTGACTATTGGACACACAGGCAAGAGATACCATTCTATTAAGGATTAGGCTATGATTATTACTTATTACCCACAAGCGTTGTCATATTTAATAACCATGCCTCTCCTTCTGATGCGCTTATGTATAAATATTATCGTTTAATAAATGTCCTTTTTGAAAACTGAACATTGAAATTTGAAGTTGGTAAATACACCAACATTATTCTTACATGGTATATTCTGATAACTCTAGCTACATGCAGCTTAAATCTTAGCCAGAAGTAAAAGCTACTTGAGATACAATTCTTTTCATCTCAGATGTAATTCAAGTAAACACGCATTACGATTGATCTAGTCATAGACAAAGTATAAAAATGTTTGCAACACTTTGAAAATTATGTTATGACAATCTTTGTTTAGAATACTAATTTAGATACATGTATCGTTTTGAACATGCGATGTTTATTTCTGTAGGACGATTTCTTACAGCTACAGAACGAAGAGATATTTTTTAACTGCTCTATCAGTTGAAGCACATTTTGTAGAGCAATATATTTTCATGGTGATAAATATTGTTTCGATAGAAACTGAATATAACGAAGGCAAAACATTAACATACAGTACAGACAGGTTATACGTGCCACAGAAAATACATTTTCCTGAAGCTGTTGAGTGTTTTTGTAACACTAATATAGAAAATTACGTTTATCAAAATATACGATTTGTAAGACGTTAATCATATATACAAGCTCAGTAACACGTTCTCAACTATAAATACACCATCTTGGCCCACAAAATAACTACCACTTACAAAGTTTGAGTACCTTTCCTCATATGTGGATCCACATTTTTGAAGTGTTTCGTAAACGAAGATAGTGTACGTTATAGGCTGTATTTATTGTGCTAGTGGCCGATTTAGGCTATCCTCTTATTATCCGATATCTACAAAAGGCTCATACCGACATGGTATGAGTTATGCTTTACTTTGAGAGTGTATAGGAAGTCGAAAATATTATGAAGACATGCTCGTCGTTTCAGCCTAACGTTATCGATCATTACTTACAATTACATTAACAGTATGCAGTATGTTGCTAAAGACTTGGCACACATGTCAAATCAGTCCAAATGTGATCCCACATACGCTTAACGGAAAGCTCTATGGAACATGAACTGAAGAGCAGTAAAATATGCTAACGAACCATATACAGCTTCAACCAAGGATGAAGATTCCGTCATTTCACTTCATTACCATATTGTATTAGATGTGAAAAATAAGTAATCCACTTTTAACAATTCTACAGAATGAAGTCGTACTCAACTGTTTTGAATTCTCCCAATGACACACTCGAATGCAATACAGGAGTTTAATAACGTTTGCCCATGCATATTACATTGTTTGCTTGCATTCTGATTTGTTATAGTTTAAATTTTCATTCCAAAATGTACTGCATGGATTTGTTGCTGGAGTTGTAACAAATATTGCAATTACATGCATGTGTTCAGTATTTTTATATGGGTAGAAAACCGGTTCATGTGCATTCCAATTGAGCGACTTCAATTCTTTACAGTTACACAAACGGAACAGTGCATCATTATTAAATATGCATCATATTGGACTGCCAGGCATGAAATGGTCATCAGAGGGGAATAATGTACAACAACTTAGACAATCAGTTCGATAATATGTTTTGAGCTAGGTCTGAATAATCTTAATGTTACAGATACAATTGACAACCGCATCTTAGTTACTAATCTACAAAGTACAATTATAGTATTAGCCAATAATCTGAAGTATAATAATACATCCTAAAAGGTAACAAGGAACAGCTGGGTAACTAACACAGTTGGGTAACAGAATCTCATGCACAAGTGAAAGTAACATGATCAGCTAAGTCTTCTCCAATTGCAGTACATGCAATGTATACACTAATAGTAAATTACATGACTGGTCTGCAACAATTTTATTTTAAACGTGAAACTGGGGACATTTGTGAGCATCGTTTCAGAGACACAAAGTGAGACATTGCATTACCGGACAGAAATTTAACAAGTTCTGACTAGTAGACATACTTACTTTTGTACAACTTACATTCTTACAGTGCTTGCAGCAACCAACAATAATGCAAGAACTTCAGTAATGATAAATATTTGTGTTACCTTTCACAGAGGCAGTGTCAATTATGATAAATATATGTAATTAGCTTCTGAAGATTTTCTGAATAAAAGAACATCTTTTTTTGCATATAAACAGGCATACTACAAGCACATCAATTGTGCTTCTGTAAACTATTTAGGAAGATTAAAATGAACTTTATACAGGTTATTAAAATTATATGGATATGAAAAATTACTAAATCTTACACTGTTAGTCTGGTTGTTCGTATTTTAACACATATTACATCAGGCTCAAATTCATACAGACGTTAATGGTACCAATGGAAAAGTTCAATTGAAAAATCAGGATTACGTTAAGCGGTTAAAAAGAAAGGATGGTCACTCTGTCACTGCCGGTGGTTGTCTCTTATCCTGTCTATATGTTCATTATGTATCTCGTTAACCGTTTGTCATACAATGGTATAACTTCGTACATATATTCAGTGGTATATGTGGATAGTGTCTGCGCCATGTGAATACATGTTGTAATTGGGAAGTAATAAATTGAATCGTCAGGCTTGCTGGCGTTTAGCTTCATGAAAAGCGAAAATGCAAGAAGGGATAAAATTTTGTCTTTTCATCACCTCATTGGTGGGGCTTAATCGAGGTTAAGTTTCATAAACGTTTGAAATTATGTGCTAAAGTTTGTTGGTAGTCGCTAAGTACTCCCATTCTTCAATACCAGATAAATACTGTGTGCATCTCTTAAGGCAGTATAGCTGACGTTATGCTAATTACTTTGTTTCTCACTAATACTAGTCTCTGTAATAAATCTTTGACCTAAGAGATGTAATCTTAAACTAAAATACGAATTTTCTGTTAAACTATTTATTAAATTACTACTTTTATGAAATATTGTTAATCAACTTTTTGTTGCCCATGGAAGCTGTTCATGAAGCAAAATGAGACTGGTACTGAGTGTCATGAAGCAGGTTAGCTTTTAGTAATATCGATGAAGTAATGTGGGACGAAAATACCTTCTGTCCTGGGTCCTTAATTGTCTGAGATTTATGCTAGTTGTCTACCCGCAGCTGTGAATGGTTTAGAGTGAAAATTTGTGGTTTGTAGATGACACCAGGATTGGAACAGAATGTGTGTGAAACACCATCACGAAAAACACTTCACTGATTAGGAGAATAACGGTATTGCTATGAACTCCATTTCTACCAACCTAATCAAGACGAACTTCTTGAAGTTTATACCAAGTCACAAAATCCAGAGTTATTTCACACTCAACCGAAACTTCATACAGTTGATGACATGTTCCAGGGCATTTACGAAGACTGCAAACTACATTTAACAGTGAATTCATCAAATTCAGGCTAGTCCTCTGAGAAGCTTTTACAACAGGAGTGCTCCCCAATATCAGAGTAAATGGTGACAAAAACAGCTGATTTTGCTTCTATGCACTATCATGTACGAAATTATACTCTGAGGAAGAGAACAACCTCTTTTGCTTAATAAAGTGATTGGGTCTTGGGTTGCTTTTAAGTTCAAGAACGTCCTGTTGTAAGTATTCTCAGCGAACTAAATAATGTGCTCGTGTTTCAATAAATTTAATTTCTCTAATTTGTTTTGGCATCAAGGATTCTATTCTGTTTGAACACAACTTAGCAATCCACTTTTGACACTACATAAAATACTCACAATTAAGTAGTATGGAAATACTTGCAGTGTACTTGGCATCTCTCTGCAGCATGGGCGGTATTTTCATTCACTTTGGAAAGACTGATAATCCTCGAGGACTCAAAGAAAACTACGTAAGTCTCATGAATCACTCTTTCTAATCTCTTGACCAGTGTGTGTATAGACAGCTAACAGTTTCATAACTAACAGTTGTTAATTGAAGTGTTTCAGAAGTCCATGTATCAACATGTGGCCATGTGTTGGCATCACCCAAACGTAGCACAGTTTAGGGCTAAGGAAGTAACAGAACTGGCAGGTAGACCCTCTGATTATATGAGCAGTACGTAAGTTGGAATGTATCGTGACATGAAGGGCTCTGGCAGTAACAACTAACAAATTATGCAAAAGATACTGTGCATGTGCGTCATCGACGTGGTTGAACTACAGCGAAGTTTTACAGATAATGAACGTCAGCTGGGCTCTAGGGTGTAAACACTGGTACACGGTATCGTCAGTGCAACGAATCACCATGCATATTCAGTAGCCACAGACGTCGGCCGTAAGATAAGGAATGCTCGTCTGCTATCAGATTTCAAATTCACTGAACAGAAATCGAAAGCTAACCACAAACTACACCGAATTACAAATGGAGAGTCTTCTGGGTAGTATAGCAGTTGGCAAATCTGAGATACTCAGGGTACATAGTTTTCCTGTGGGTTCACTGCTGTGGGGTAATGTTCACTACCTGTTCAGATCCTCAAGCGCAGGTGAGTAGCGAGATTTAAGCGAATTCTATATTCAAATAGCAACTTTAAGCTGAATTAAATACAGTGTCTAAGACCGAAGAAGCAGGAGGAAGGCATCCCTTGCGGTGTTTGGGAGGATACTGCACAACTCGCTGCGTTACGTAGCGTCCCTAAATGGTTGTAAAATTTGACATAAAAATTACAACTTCATTGACAGGATGGTTCAAAAGGCTCTGAGCACTGTGGGACTTAACAACTGAGGTCATCAGTCCCCTAGAACTTAGAACTACTTAAACCTAACTAACCTAAGGAGATCACACACATCCATGCCCGAGGCAGGATTCGAACCTGCGACTGACAGGATGATTCTTAGATTATTTCCTAATATCTCTAGCGGACTCATCTAGTTATTACGTTCTAGAACTGTAATATGATGCTTAAAGGAGTCATTACATGATTTTCTCAAGACTTTACTAATTTTTGTATGTTCAACAGCGCAAAGTTTTGCTTATTAGGTAAATTAATGAGGGTTAACCAATGTACACGTAAACAATGTATCAACACACTATTACTAAATCCAGAATTCCACAACCTTTTTTCCACCACTACTACACTCGTTATACTCCACTGACATACACAAAGAACGGACTGAGGTGGGAGACAGTAATCCAGTCCGTCACCATACAACGATAATTATCGGAAATTTTAGGAATGATCTAACAGTGATCAGGAAGGATCGTTTTAACACAGTTGGTTTCAGCTTGTTTGTTGCAGTTTCAAGTCTTACCTTTTGAGTGAAACTGAAGTTGATGATTTGTATAGTGTGGCTTGAGGTTGTACTTGATAATCTGAACTGACATTTCGTTCGTTATACCGACACCACGCCCGCAGCCCCACGCAAACATGTGAAAGCTACCAATGGCACCGAAACTAGTGTTCAGGTATGTATGGATTACCGAAGGACAAATGCGTAGGAGCATAGCAATAGGAGAAACGCAGAAATTTTTTCAAATGTTGCTTCACAAGCAAAAATCCCATGGTGTCGACCCAGCTTTTTGCGTTCCACTGCAACGACTGGTGAGAGGTTAATGTCAACTGCGTCAGTCCGAACTGACCGTAGCTCAGATTCTATACAGAATTTGAGACTGAGTTAGCCCCTCTTATCCTTAGCACCGCAGATTCTTGAAACAAAAAACCGTGGAGTAGAAGTAAGAGAGAGAGAACCCCTTACAAGAAGGGAGCAGCAGAAGTGATTCACAAAAATAGTGTCCGATTACTCCTGACATGGGTTTGTTGCATCGTAGAACATAGTCTGAGCACAAATGCATTTAGTTATCCCTGAGAGAATGACCATGCCACGACAACCGATTTAGCCAGCACCGATCACGTGATACCAAAGTCGTGCGGTTATCACACTACATCATGAAAACAATACTTCTTGGCTTGTGAAAGGATTCCACTTATTACACACCATCACTTAACGGAAGTACGATGACATGCGGTGGCAAAGCGAATTGTGACCACATTGTTCACACATGACACCATCCAGTGTCTGCCCTACCAAGAAACAATTGTCATCGGCTGATGTTACGTCAGGCACGCTTCCTCGAAAGTGTCGAGCGTCTTGCTATTCGTGCTGTATATTAACAACCTTGCTAACAATCTTAATAATAACTACAGGGTGTTCACACATGATGCAGTAAGCACTATTAAGCACAAACTGAAAAATGACCGTGATATTGCAAAAGTTTTTCTTAAAAGTGGGGCAGAGATTGGCAATTTTTAAGTTCAGAAAGGTGAAGTTGCGTACTACACAAAACGAATAAACCTATAGCAGGACTACAATATCAAAGAGCCACATTTGGAATCTGAAGCCTAGTACCTGGATGCAGCAGTTAGTAGAGATACGAAACCTAAGAATAACAGTGGCTCATGTGTAGATGACTCATTTGGCATCTTTCGCTTTATTGGTATTCAGGCTCTTCCCAGAAGGCCTATTTCAGGTTTGACGAACCAGCTTTTAGTGGCAGTATCAATGTCATACACGAGGCTCCCAGAAGTGCCCTGAGTGCATGTTTAGACCTGTTACAAAATTCACAGGGACGTTTAAGCTTTCGTTCTATCCGTACTTCAGACAACAATGGAACTGGGAAACACTAATAAGTGTTTTCAAGTGTGGATGTAGGTGATGACTCTTACCTTTCTCTCCAGAAGATGGATGTGGTGCTCCATTTTACTAGTGAGATCCTGAACAACGTTCGAACCTGTTCTGTTACCGAGATTGCGTCCTGCCGTTATAAAGTTAATTCATACCCATTCGCACATACTGCAGCGAAGTATCGCCAAATGTATTAGTGAAGACATTCATTAAATTCTTCCGACTACATGAGGAGTAAGCTTTTTCTGCGATCTGTCACTGGAAACGTACCACGATTGACAAATATGCTGAAGTTATGCATCTATGTAGGAGAGGAAATTAATACCAACAACCTTTCAATTTGACTTATAGCAGCGGTATCTGTATTTACTTTTACAGCCTGTCTAAGAAAACGTATAGATGTTCACAATGTTCCTACTGTCTTTTGAAACCATAGCTCAAACAAACACTATTCCTACTGAGTCAGATTTTACGAGCACACGGTTTACTAGGTGAACGTCACGGAGCAAAAGAAATTCACCGAAAATTTTACTAATAAATGGAGTCAGAAAAAACCAACATACTCCCAGTCGGTGAGTATTCCCTGGTGTTAATGTTCACCTGTGAGGACGGCGGAGACCAGCTCCACGCTGTTCAGACGCAGCTCCGCTCCACGGATAGCCACGATCAGCAGCCAGTGACGTCACAGCCAAGTTAAGACCGCAAAAAGCATGGCGCACGTGGATATTCTGTTTATGCGCCAGAGTAGTAAGAATCTGGCCACACGTTTGAATTTCGACATATGTTTCAAATACACTTGGCGTCTTCAAGCACTCTTTCGCTCACTTACGTTGGTTTTTTCGTAATACCATGCACATTTCTCTGTGTCCAGAACTCACTCATGCCTACTGGCCCCCGTTTAGATTAGATCACTAGAAATTCATTTCCCTGGTAGTGACTTGTGTTTAGCTGTTGAGTTTGGTAACTTTGTAGAAAAGCGAGAGCAGCCAGCACTCTTCCGTTTAGTATTTTATTAACATTTTGTTAAAATGTTTGGTGACTGCAATCACGTCACCTTTGTATGCCTGGGCAGAAGGTCAGCACCAGTTTTTTTTTTTTTCTTTTACCTTCACGCTGGTTGCGAAGACGTTGAACACTTATGCACGAAACTTCATTTTTTTAAAATTCAAGTTTCATTCATGTTCGTTTGTACTTCACGCAACCTTTTTATATGAGTAAACCTTGTTTCTACCAGGTCTCTAATTTCGTAGGCAATAGTTCCCCATTTCATTACGCATTGCACGTCCACGCACTTCGAAAACAAATATTGGTTGACACCTGCCTGAAGACCTAAGGGATTTCATTGCGTTTCCTTCATGCACAATTGTTTGATTAAAATTGGAGAGTATCTCCAAATCAGCCAAAAATAATTTGCTCCTTTGGAAACATTGTCACTTCACAAAATCTGACTTCCTTCAGGAAGTCCTTCTGCGAAAATGGTGTTCATGCCATTTCCTGAACGCCCATCTGACAGGTTAAGCATACCTATTTCGTAGTACTGTAACAGATCGTAAATGGTGAAGCACCTAGACTCAGATGCGGCTTATTATTAATGCCGAGAGTAGTATTAACTGCCTGCTAGAATTGGACGTTCCGTGCTTCTGAAGTATCTCTCTGGAGTAAGTAACTAAAGACATAAATTTGAGGACTGTGTGAAGCGATTACAGAGAACGGACGTGTTTTATGTTTGAGAGATTTTGCTATTATTGTGCGACGCTATTAAGCTCCATTGTGAAGGTTTAGTTAGTCATGGCACAATAAACAAATTTAAGAAAATAATACGCATTCAAGGTATGTATTTATCAATTCATAAAAGATTTGATATACATACTTCAGATATCACGTGACGTAAATCGATCGGAGGTGCAATCTCAGAAGCAATAAACTTTTCGTTGATACGTAGTTGTGCCGAACGATATTCGTAGCGAAATAAACATTTAGAGATTTCAGGTGGAGCAGTTCTGACGAGGAGTAGCAGCGAGATCGATGTTGAGGGACATATATCTAGCTCTCCTGTGGTATTTGAAACCAAAGACTTATGTTGTTTAGCTTTTAAAAGGCTGGAGATAAAACCTAAATAAAACCACTGGAAATCCTAACTTAAAATACCAAAAATAAATAAAAGCAGACAATTTTCTTAAATTTCTTACATAAATTAATACATAATACAGTATCAATGCGGAAACTGTTTGGAGTTAGTACTAGGGAATAGAGAAAATCCTCACTGGCATCTCCGGCTGTACTTTTAATACAGAGAGGGAAGCTAGTTCTGCTGTGGCTATATGGGTGGGAGCAAGTGTCCATTAACTGAAGATCCATATGCTCAACCGGTTTTTCACCTCATGCAGAATAACTGCCACAGTGACGAATAAAGTAGATGCCTGCTTAGCAGGGGACCACATTTTAGTTAACTCATGTTTTGAACCGAACGAGGGCTTCCTACGTTAAATGTATATCCAAAACAACAGTAACCAATGTTGATAGATTTATGTCCAGTCCCAAGCGAACGTCAGTGAAGTTCGCTAACATTTGATTCGTTTAGAGTCGGTAGCTGCTGCTCTGTTCTTGTACAGTGTTATCCCTTTTAGTACTGGGATTGCTTGTTGGTTTTGTAAGTAGGCTGTTTAGGTTTTTTTATTGGTAACGCCACCTCTGTATAAAAATCACTGGCTGTGCTGTGTGCAGTCTGTGGCTGCTTTGCATTGTTGTAATACTCGCCATTGTAGTGTTAGGCAGCTGGCTGTGAACAGCGCGTAACGTTGCGCAGTTGGAGGTGAGCCGCCAGCAGTGGTGGATGTGGGGAGAGAGATGGCGGAGTTTTGAAATTTGTCATGAACTGCTATATTTATATATGATGATATCAAGGTAAATACATTGTTTGTTCTCTATTAATATTTTTCATTTGCTAACTATCCCTATCAGAAGTTAGTGCATTCCATAGTTTGAATCTTTTATTTAGCTGGCAGTAGTGGCGCTTGCTGTATTGCAGTAGTGGGAGTAACGAAGATTTTTGTGAGGTAAGTGATTTAGTGATTTGTGAAAGGTATAGTTTAATGTTAGTCAGGGCCATTCTTTTGTAGGGAATTCTGAAAGTCAGATTGCGTTGCGCTAACAAAATATTGTGTGTCAGGTTAAGCAGTCTTGTATAAATGTTCAAAGGGGACGTTTCAGTTTGATCGAGTTACTGCCAATTGAAATCAGAGAAAATTTTACTCTCTCGTCATCGAGACATTGTCCTTTTGGTGCTAGCTTGCGTTTATCCGTGAACTGGGGTCACAACTTGTCTGACTACCCGCCGTGGCGATGATCCCACTCTGAACAGCCTCATGGGAAATCCATACAATCCGTCCTATATGCCGGATTCAAATTCGACACACACGGGTCATTAACTTCTGACACAATTCTTAAGGCGTGTAACGTCCATCTGCAGGAGTGAGTGCTGGCTAAACACGGTAGTTGGTTAGAAAAGCACTTTGGTAAGGGCGTCCCTGAAGTGGAACACGTGTAATCGGTATTAGTTTAGCAATAGCTGCCTATCATCTCAGTATAGATTACCCACAACCAGAGCAGCAAAACGTACAATTCAGAGGACTGAACATTGTTGGAAGAATCCACTGTCACAGATACGTATAGACGATGGAACAGTCCTCAGCAGGGCACAGGGAGCACCAGCAGACGACGCTGGAGAGAACTGAGTATGTATTTATTTATTGTGCGTAAAGTTGTACATTGTGTGAAGCGTAATTTCAACATTAGGGGTAGGTTATACAGTCTCCAGTCAGCAGCCATTTAAGCTCTGTTCCTGGAACATCGCGAGAAATGCGTTGTGCGAACCCGGAATAATGCCTTCCCTGAGAATAAACTCGAGGTAACTTAACCAGAGGTTTCTGGCGGGTAAGGGGCATTAGCGGTGAATAAGTTTTCAAGATAGCGGTAATAGTGACAGATGCAGTTGCACATTGCAATGACAGCATTATTTCTGATCTCTTGAGGTCGACGAGAGAAAAAAAATGGGAAGACGCCAATTCTGAATGTGTGTCCACATTTCGCTCATCAAGGGAAGTCCTACTTTCCAACCTCATACTCGACAAACTAGAGCATATGACCAACAGGGCAGACTATTTGTCTATTTTCTAAAATAATGCTGTGTATTTGTAGTAGTATGCGTTTGATTTCAGTACTTCATTAATGCCATCGCGTTATTTATGTAGATCAGCCGCAAGTAAATTAGTACTCGTATCAAAATAGTCGTTTATTTACCATGTGTTACAGTTCCTGCAGTCGCAGAAAGAGCTTTTTCATTTTATCTAGTGGAGGCTTAATAGACTTAACCGAATCTAAGAACCACACCAGTAATGGGTACTATATGTATTAACAGCTCTTTCAGTTTTACACAGAAGTGTTCACGTCTCGTGCTGGGAGGGGGAGGGGGGGGGGGGGGGGCGCGCGCCCGAAGTGTTCACGTCTCGTGCTGGGGCGGGGGGGGGGGGGGGGGGGGGCGCGCGCCCGAAGTGTTCACGTCTCGTGCTGGGAGGGGGGGGGGGGGGGGGGGGCGCGCGCCCGAAGTGTTCACGTCTCGTGCTGGGGCGGGGGGGGGGGGGGGGGGCGCGCGCCCGAAGTGTTCACGTCTCGTGCTGGGGGGGGGGGGGGGGGCGCGCGCGCCCGAAGTGTTCACGTCTCGTGCTGGGGGGGGGGGGCGCGCGCGCCCGAAGTGTTCACGTCACGTGCTTCGGGGGGGGGGGGGGGGGGGGGCGCGCGCCCGAAGTGTTCACGTCTCGTGCTGGGGGGGGGGGGGGCGCGCGCCCAAAGTGTTCACGTCTCGTGCTGGGGGGGGGGGGGCGCGCGCCCGAAGTGATCACGTCTCGTGCTGGGGGGGGGGGGCGCGCGCCCGAAGTGATCACGTCTCGTGCTGGGGGGGGGGGGGCGCCCGAAGTGTTCATGTCTCGTGCTGGGGGGGGGGGGCGCGCGCGCCCGAAGTGTTCACGTCTCGTGCTGGGGGGGGGGGGGGGCGCGCCCGAAGTGATCACGTCTCGTGCTGGGGGGGGGGGGGGGGCGCGCGCCCAAAGTGTTCACGTCTCGTGCTAGGGGGGGGGGGGGCGCCCGAAGTGATCACGTCTCGTGCTGGGGGGGGGGGGGGGCGCGCGCCCGAAGTGTTCACGTCTCGTGCTGGGGGGGGGGGCGCCCGAAGTGTTCACGTCTCGTGCTGGGGGGGGGGGGGGGCGCGCGCGCCCGAAGTGTTCACGTCTCGTGCTGGGGGGGGGGGGGGCGCGCGCGCCCGAAGTGTTCGCGTCTCGTGCTGGGGGGGGGGGGCGCGCGCGCCCGAAGTGTTCACGTCTCGTGCTGGGGGGGGGGGGCGCGCGCCCGAAGTGTTCACGTCTCGTGCTGGGGGGGGGGGGCGCGCGCCCGAAGTGTTCACGTCTCGTGCTGGGGGGGGGGCGCGCCCGAAGTGTTCACGTCTCGTGCTGGGGGGGGGGCGCGCCCGAAGTGTTCACGTCTCGTGCTGGGGGGGGGGGGGGCGCGCCCGAAGTGTTCACGTCTCGTGCTGGGGGGGGGGGCGCGCCCGAAGTGTTCACGTCTCGTGCTGGGGGGGGGGGGCGCGCCCGAAGTGTTCACGTCTCGTGCTGGGGGGGGGGGGCGCGCGCCCGAAGTGTTCACGTCTCGTGCCGGGGGGGGGGGGGGGCGCGCGCCCGAAGTGTTCACGTCTCGTGCTGGGGGGGGGGGGGGCGCACGCCCGAAGTGGTCACGTCTCGTGCTGGGGGGGGGGGCGCGCCTGAAGTGTTCACGTCTCGTGCTGGAGGGGGGGGGGGGGGCGCGCCCGAAGTGTTCACGTCTCGTGCTGAGGGGGGGCGCGCGCCCGAAGTGTTCACGTCTCGTGCTGAGGGGGGGCGCGCGCCCGAAGTGTTCACGTCTCGTGCTGAGGGGGGGCGCGCGCCCGAAGTGTTCACGTCTCGTGCTGAGGGGGGGCGCGCGCCCGAAGTGTTCACGTCTCGTGCTGAGGGGGGGCGCGCGCCCGAAGTGTTCACGTCTCGTGCTGAGGGGGGGCGCGCGCCCGAAGTGTTCACGTCTCGTGCTGAGGGGGGGCGCGCGCCCGAAGTGTTCACGTCTCGTGCTGAGGGGGGGCGCGCGCCCGAAGTGTTCACGTCTCGTGCTGGGGGGGGGGGGGGGGGGGGCGCGCCCGAAGTGTTCACGTCTCGTGCTGGGGGGGGGGGGCGCGCGCCCGAAGTGTTCACGTCTCGTGCTGGGTGGGGGCGCGCGCCCGAAGTGTTCACGTCTCGTGCTGGGGGGGGGGGGGGGGTGCGCGCCCGAAGTTTTCACGTCTCGTGCTGGGGGGGGGGGGCGCGCGCCCGAAGTGTTCACGTCTCGTGCTGGGGGGGGGGGGGGGGCGCCCGAAGTGTTCACGTCTCGTGCTGGGGGGGGGGGCGCCCGAAGTGTTCACGTCTCGTGCTGGGGGGGGCGCGCGCCCGAAGTGTTCACGTCTCGTGCTGGGGGGGGCGCGCGCCCAAAGTGTTCACGTCTCGTGCTGGGGGGGCGCGCGCCCGAAGTGTTCACGTCTCGTGCTGGGTGGGGGCGCGCGCCCGAAGTGTTCACGTCTCGTGCTGGGGGGGGGGGGGGGGCGCGCCCGAAGTTTTCACGTCTCGTGCTGGGGGGGGGGGGGGGCGCGCGCCCGAAGTGTTCACGTCTCGTGCTGGGGGGGGGGGGGCGCCCGAAGTGTTCACGTCTCGTGCTGGGGGGGGGGGGCGCCCGAAGTGTTCACGTCTCGTGCTGGGGGGGCGCGCGCCCGAAGTGTTCACGTCTCGTGCTGGGGGGGGCGCGCGCCCGAAGTGTTCACGTCTCGTGCTGGGGGGGCGCGCGCCCGAAGTGTTCACGTCTCGTGCTGGGGGGGGCGCGCGCCCGAAGTGTTCACGTCTCGTGCTGGGGGGGCGCGCGCCCGAAGTGTTCACGTCTCGTGCTGGGGGGGCGCGCGCCCGAAGTGTTCACGTCTCGTGCTGGGGGGGCACGCGCCCGAAGTGTTCACGTCTCGTGCTGGGGGGGCACGCGCCCGAAGTGTTCACGTCTCATGTTTTGATAAAACTTTAGTGTTCGAATTTCATTCAGCCACATTACTTCAATAACTGAAAATATATTCCAGTCCGTTTTCTGATAGGAATAACCCATATTGTAAAGGCCACAGCAGTGACAGAACATCTTTCTTCTTTTAGTGAAGGTATTACGATTGGAGGGCCATTGATCATTCAATTCAAGATTATTTTATTCCACCTACCAATGTTCACTGCAGCCTGGGAACTCTCTGTGCCTACTCAAGCCATATTTTACACAGTAAAACTAACAGGAAAGTCAGTCTTTTTAACTTATCTACAAGGTATGGCTGTGGTGTTTGTTGTTAGTATTATTCACGTAACATCCATATTTATCATGAAGTAACTTATCTACATGTCTTAGTATCATACGTACTTGTCATTCAGCTAACAGGAAATCTTCAGTTACTGAATCTACACAATAAAAACATTGGAATGAGTGGCTAGTAAGTTATGTTTTTAAATTTCTTTTCAATTGTCTAACAAAATGTTTTGTGTCAGTCTTTCTTTCTTTCAGAAATGTCTGTCCAACCAAGCAGCAGCTACTGCTGACACTAATAACCTGTCGTTATTTTTTCTGTACGTTTGTGACTTCATTGGTATTGGAAAAAGGATAACCAGCAGAATTATTGAAAGGATGTGTGACACTGGACAACATGCACCAGAGACGGTGGTGTTCATTATTTCAGCTCTCTGATGTGATTAAGTGAAAATGAAACAAATTACACAAATTATTTCAAAATGAAATGTATGGAGTAATATACTATATTTTCAGATACTAATTTCGAACTTTATGCTCTTTTTTTTACCCAATACATTACTTCCTCCCTTCTCTGGTTCTTGTTCATGCTGCTTTCGGAGCATCACCTTCTGCAACTCTGCAACTTATTTCACATTCGGGAACAGGTATTTTTATTCTGTGCACGAAACTACAAGTTATAAGGTTATATGAATGTAGAAAGGAAGGACATAGGTATCATACCTCCAATTACTTGCCTCCCAGATGCCATATAGCTGCTGAAGGTGATTATGTATCAAATAGTTACTGCTCCTCAAACATTTATGTTGAGGTACAATTATACCCTCCAGTTTCGGTATGTGCCATAGGTACGTTTCTAGCCTAGGATTATGAAAGACTATTGTCTTTCTATTGTGAATGTCGTTATGTTATTCTTCATATATATGCTGAATATAATTGCTAATGGTCATGGAAACAAGATTCATGTATGTCCAGCAACTGCAAAAGTGGATGCATGGTGTTCAGTAGTTTAGCAGTAGTCCATTCTGTAGAAACCCCTTGCTGCTGTAATGAGCTGATCATTCTAAGACATGAATACAACAGCAAGCTAGCCAGGAACACCTCTCGGGATTGTCAGTGAAATTAGTGTCAATGACGTCTGTTGTCACATTTGGAGACTCGTGGAAACAACTATTTCACAAAGCAGGCCGCATGTCACATTGCTTTTGTATTATGTTCATGGTTTGACTGTAGCGTCCTTCCCTTGCCAGCTTAATAAAATCGCGAATTTCATTGTACTCAACTTGTAATTTACATTCCACGGATGAGGCGCCGCCAATCTGTAGCCTATGTTACCTTTCCTAGGCGTAATAGATGCGTGCTTCTTTCTTAGGGGAAAAAATCTTACTTCTATTGTCACTGCTCTGTCGATCTATGTTAAGCTTTTTTATGAATAGAAACTGTTGCAAAACTGTTGCACACCTTTCCCACACTTCATTTCAGTACCTAGGAGGATCTCTTACTGGTCAAAAACAAAATTCCGGATCTTTCAATTCCTTTTACGGTAGATCGTTATATTGCTACACAGGCAAGTACCCTACGAATTTACTTAAATTTTTTGCAGTATTGGTTTCATTGAATGATACTGCAGAAGCTTTCGTTTTTACTACTACACTACCTCGTATACGGTACATACCAGGCTATATATATCCTCAAACTAATAATTTTGCTATCTGGAACGCTCATAGCTCATGTTGGACACGCTACTTTTTCAGACGACGACTGAAGTAAATATGAAATGACGTACAGTAAAACACGCTATGTGCACTTACGTTGGTGCCAACTTAACTGGACAGATACGCTATTCTGAGAATAACTAACGGGGGCCTAAACTAGTGTAGAATGCACGCTCGAAGTTAACCCTTCGTTAGCCTATTTCTTGTTAGCTATCCCTGGCTTGGATCCAACAATGTACAAATGGCACTAAGAAACAAGTTTTATGCAAAACGCTATGCAAGTGATTGTATCTTCGCTTAGTATGTTTCGTTACCGAGCAACCAGTGTCACTTCCAGACGGTAGTCAGTCATTCACTGAAGATGGCTTTATTTCGAACTAGTTTTCGGTTTATTAATATCAGTGGAACAAAGACAATTTATTATTTACTCAAAATTTAAATACGTATTTTTCCTCCCATGAAGTATATGGAAGAATCCGTAAACAACAAGAAAGACACTAAAGAAACCATCAGCATCTATGATAACCTGACTAACACAATCATCCTCATTCAAGGCGAGGCTAATACCCTTATAGGTACCCCGAAGATCACGTCATTTAATTAGTTTCATTCATCATCTACACAAACAGTAAAACTGTTTAGCAATAGGAAATTAGCTGTATGCGTAGCTGACATTTCTCTCAAACAACGTTCTAGAGAGCGAAGACGTTAAAAACGGATCTCCACTCTCGAAGAAAATTCCTTGTTATTGTAGTGTTTACAGTCTTTATTATATTCCTGTTTAAATCTTGACTTCACTTTCTGAAGAATTTGTAGTTTACGTTCAACATTAACCTTCAACCACGAAGTGATGACATCAGATTTTTCGCTAATCACCTTTATCTTCATCTTAGGCTGACAGAGAGGCATGTCTTTTACACGATCTTTCGCAAGCTATCCACAAGTGACGCCAACATACGTAAGTCATCTCGCTACCCTGCCTCGCAGAAGCTCAGGTTGGTTTCCTCCGTGGTCGACCGTGCATTCAATACACCTCTAAAACCCTATCTGTGTAAGTGTGAGGTAGCACATTTGATACACACTGCTGTATCTAATGGCTATTGTCCAAACTTAGTTGATAAATATTCAGTTTGAAACCGACAAACCGAACTCGTGCACTGTGACATGTAACACCCAGTCCTACTTCATTTACGTTTCTTTACCATTTTTCTGTCCCACATGTTACAGATTAATCAAATAAAATGAAGTTGAAGCAAAATTTCTTTCTCGACCCTTGACTGCCTCCAATACAACTCATCTGTAACGAGAAGTCAGCTGAAGAAAATTTCTCTCACTAGAGTGTGAACAAATTTATTTGGGCCTATTGCCCCGCAATTTTATAGGTTGAACAGGTCGTGTGGTCGGAATTGTTTTTGAACAGCACCTTCTTTAAAAAGGGGTGCTGCAAAATACAACTAATCGTTTGCTGAGCATCTTAAAGCTATTAAAGCTAAGAATATTGCGAGGGAATGATAGACTCACCTAAGTTTACATAGAAATTCTACTAGTCAGTTAGCCAGTAACTAAACCGACGACGTAGGAAGTTCATTTCTTTCAAGTTACTCGAAGATAGAGCACTCAAACAACAAAGTTAACTAAGACGACATTATTTCAGCTGTAATGAGGTTTGCTTTATTTGTTCCACATTTCTTCTATGCTTACTTTTGGTTGCTCTCTGCAACACTTATGTTTGGTTAACTCTTTTTCAATCTAACTGATTTCATATTTTTCCTATTCCCTTCCCCCATGTATCTCCTACATCCACCACTTCTTTCACACCTTCTCCCCGCTCCACCCATCGCACTTATTTGCTGTCCCTATCGCTGTTTCGAAACTTGTCCGTCCTTTATGTTTTCCATTTCTTTTTATTCATTTATATTGTAACCCAAGATTTAGACATTCAGTTACTACTTTGGTAAATAGTAACAAACTCACAAGTAAGATAGTTAGCAATCTTCATATACACTGTCACTCCTATTTTACAATTAGTATATCTCATTTCTTTGTTATGTAGTAACTGTTTTATAAGCTCACTGGCTGCTTCACTTTCTATCACTTTATGTTGTGCATTACACTGTTCCACTTTTCTGTACTCCCATAAATCTTTCAGTAATTCTTGCTACTAGTTCCACCACCCAGAGATTCTCATGAACTTCCAGGTGCATCTCACGACTCCGTGCCCACTGTGCCTCAGTGAACCTGTCATCGCCGGCACTGTTTGTTAGTGGAACACATGCCTGTGAACGCCGGTGTATCTACATTTGCTACTGGTGCTTATTCGGTTCATTTGGCTCACTTATTCTGAATGCCAGGCTTGGCGTGCATTTCGTTTCGTCGTCCGTGAATTGGTTTTAATAGTTTTTGGATTTTTATATTCGTTCAGTTGACTGCATTTTCGCTTCAACCGTTCTTTGTATTATTTCAGTATAGACAGAGGACTGCCACGATGGCTTCTAATTCTGACACAGCTCTGCTGCATTTTAATATCTGTATGAATTCTAGCAGAATTTGCATATCTGAATCTTAACGGTTTAGAGATTACCGAAGATTAGATCTTCCATATTACAATCCGTCGTCAGTCCGCATCTCGTGGTCTTGCGGTAGCGTTCTCGCTTCCCGCGCACGGGGTCCCGGGTTCGATTCCCGGCGGGGCCAGGGATTTTCTCTGCCTCGTGATGACGGAGTTTTGTGTCTTTCATCATCATTTCATCC